>NC_056736.1:346776615-346911615 GCF_019279795.1 Protopterus annectens
GTTCTTCATATCGGCCCATCTCATTACTTAATGTTGATTATAAAATGTTTATGAGTATCTTTGCTGATAGATTGAAGACAATCATTCCCGGCATTATAGATATAGATCAGACAGGCTTCATTGTAAATAGAAATACTTTTGATAATATAAGAAGAACGTTAACATTAATAGATTTAACAAATAGGAAAAAGAAAGATTTAACACTTATTAGTCTTGATATAAGTTCAGCATTTGATTCAGTAAGTTGGGACTATCTGTTTACCTTAATGAAGTGCACAAACTTCTCAGATGCATTTGTAAATCTAATTGAGCATTTATACAAAGGAACGTTGGCTTATATTAAGGTAGGAACATATGTTTCACAAAAAATACCCATTCTTAAAGGTACAAAACAAGGATGTCCACTTTCTCCACTATTATTCACTTTAGTAATGGAGCCTTGGGCTAATTTGATCAGAAACAGTACTGACATAGAGGGTTTTGAAATAGATGAAAATACAACATCCAAAATTCAACTTTTTGCAGATGATGTTCCAATTACATCAGCAGGATCTAATTCTTCTATGCAGTCTCTATTTGATAACATGATGAATTTTAAAAGTATTTCTGGTTTAATATTCAATGAAGAAAAACTAAAATACTACCTATATATACACGAAAAAATATTCTCATTAGTGATTTTACTAAATATGTACCCAATTCAGGTCAGATAACTTATTTAGGTATAATACTATCTAAAGATATTAAATCTATTATATATAATAATTATAATACCTGTTTTCTTAATATACAAAATCTTTTAATACCTGGAATAATATGTTTTTTACTATGGAGGAGAGACTTACAATTATTAAAATGATAATATTCCCCAAGATTTTATACTTAATACAATCAATGATACTTCCACCTACAAAAATAATTATCAAGAAACTGAATACACTAATGTTAAATTTCCTATGGGCACCTAATAGACCTAGGATTGCATTAAAGAAACATACTAATAGCTTGTCTCAAGGGGGTATTTCTTTTCCAGACTTTAATTTATATACTATCTCTTCTATTGTAAAAGTTATTACTTTATTAATAGATCAGTCATATGTCGCAAAATGGAAAGATTATTGGGAGCTAATTAGTATGCACTTCATGAAAATCTCCTTAACACATAAAAATATGATTGTAAATAACTCCATGTTATGGTTACTAAAGGAATTTTGTACTTCACCTATTACACCTAAACATATGGTTTGTTACCCATTAAATATTATTATTAGTTATCGTAACTTTACATTCATGCACCCTAAGTATAGGGAATGGAATTTTATTGTATTCCCTATAATGTATACTCAGGGTATGCTTTTGTCATCTACTTCTGAAGGTACTCACTTAGCTATAGATAATGATCTAAAGTACTGGTATCAGTTGATATCTGATAATAAAGTTAAAAATCTAGATTTCTTAAAACAAGAATTTGATCTAAGAGAAACTTGCTGGTTAGAGGTTCAGACCTTTAGACAACATCTAATTAATAAAATAGATCTAATGTCTATAACAGTTAAAGAATCTATTCCAACACTGATTGATTACTTGATATTAAATTTACAACATAAAGTTTCTGATAAAGGTAAACTTTCATACATACATAAAATTATCAGACAAGAAACTTTTTACAGTGTAGATTCATACTGGAATTATTTCACTTCTATTAATGGGGACCCACCAAATCAACAAGATAAACAATATATATTGGAATCTGCTTATAGAACTACGTCTTCCATTGTCTGGAGACTTTATACATGGAAATTTTTACATAGATCTTTTTATACACCTTTAATGATGAATAAAATAAATAATATAGATAATTTATGTAAGAGATGTAATGTAGAAATTAATGCTGACTGGGCTCATATGTTTTATGACTGTATAAAATTGAAAGAATACTGGAAGTCAATTAATGAATTTTTGCAGGCTCTTTTTACAGATAATTTCATTATTTCTAAATCTCTTATATTATTCAACACACCTGTACCTCAAAGTGTTAAAAAGGTTAAGCTTCCCTTGTTATGGTCTATTCTAGCAGTGGCTAGGAAAATAATAACTAGAAATTGGATTTCAGATACACCTCCTTCGTTCAATGAATTTAAAAATGTTATGAATATAGTGTGCCATATGGAAATAACATAATTAGGACAAGAACAAATAGAAAAACATCTTATTATATTGTATGGGATAATTTACAAAATTTGTTAAAAAAATTTTAATTTCAATAGCATGGTATTTTAGTTTAATTAATTGATCTGATTGTAGTGGATGTCTTTGTAAATACTTTAGTTGTTTTGTTGAATATTATAATAATACCTATTTTTAATTACTTGTATAAAATTGTTATGATATTTCTCTTATATGTTAAAACAATAAACCTGTTTTGAAAAAAAAAAAGATAGGTATAATATGCTAATATAAAGAAGATATAATATAACTAAATAATGCAAAAATGAGATCTGTAATAAAATAAATACCATAGGTTCATAGGTATATGTTAGACTAATGACTATCAGGGCCTTTATTAGCCTAGCCATGTAACCCAGCCTAATTGTGTCCCTATGTATCATGGGAGTTTATTAGCTGAGGTATGTTAGTTATGAAGTTTTTAGAGTTTATGTGGGGTGTGTTAGTCTGGGCATTTCTGTCTGCCTCTGTCTATCAGAGACATGGGGGTCACATCTGAGGGGAATTTTTAATTTCCCATCCATTGGTCAAGGTTATGCTTAAATAGGGTTAGGGATGGACTGTTTCACATGGATGGAGACCCTGTTCCAGAGCATGGGGGTCCTCTGATTGTCTTCAATCTATCAGCAAAGATACTCATAAACATTTTATATTTATGTCACAAGTAAAATTTAAATCCTTGGATCTGGTTCATAGGTAGGTACTAGGCTAACGGCCCTTGGGCCCATACAAGCCTAGCAAAAAAATGTACCCTGGCTTTCGCCACCCAAGAAAATTATTTTCCTGTGCCCCTGTCAAGCAGAGCCACAGAAGTGATCCCTGGGGTGAATTTCCCATTTCCCATCCAATCATCAAGATTTTTAAATAAACAGCCATGCAGGTCTCGAACCCAGAACCCTATATACCATAGTCCCAGTAGTTTTCCACCAAGCCATCACAGAAGTGGTTCTGATGGTGTTCATTTTGTGGATGTGTAAAAGGTCAATCCGAGTTAGATCCAAGGATGCCTTATATGCCTAGCATAGATTGCCTGTCAGTAACCTATAGGAGACAGAGTATAGAGATGGGGATTTACGGCAATCTGTATAGGACAATGGGTTTATACCCTAGATTCTCCTGGTAAGGAACCTTTGTGGGTGTTCCATCTCTTGCATATGTCTGGCCAGGTACGGCTCAAGCAGGGCATTTTGCTCAATGATGGGTCTGATAAGTGCCAAAAAAAGTGGCACTATGACTTTCATGAACATATATGCCATGCCCTTACTTATACGTTGAGACATAGAATGATTTTCTTACTACCTTGACCTAAACAAAAAACATAAAGAAAAAAACCACAAACTTAAGTAAAACAACAGTTCACTATGAGAAATACTATAAGACACATGAACCGAGTAATGTAAAAAAAAAATTAATGACAAAGCTTTCAGGTCAAACACTGATGAAGGGTTTTTGACCTGAAAGTTTTGTCATTAAAAAATATTTTTGTGTTACTCGGTTCGTTTATCTTATAGTATTTCTTACTATCTTGGCCATGTGTTGGTCAAAGGCTAGATTACTGTCTTCATATGTTCCTAGATCCCTGACTACTGGGCCAATTCTTAGGGGTGTTTTATCAAGGGAGCAATTAGCATGGGTGGCAGTTTTCCCAAAAGGCACTATAATGCATTTCTTGGCAATGAATTTTAATCCATGACTTTGGCACCAGTCATTTGTCCATGTTAGACCCTCTTATTAGATGTTTGTGTCATGGGGGGATTCTGTGAAAGTTCCCAATGTGCAGACATCTGTGAACTTGATCAGCTAAAGGCCCTTGACTTTAGCCTTTACCTCTGAGAAGTAAATGCCAAATAAGAGCGGTCCCAGCACAGAGCCCTGAGGTATCCCACTGGTAACCAGTCTCTTAGTGGAGCTGGTCTCACCAATCCTGACTTCCTGGGTCCTGCTGGCAATCCAGTGAGTTATTTGGAGGCTTGTGCTCAGATTGATGAGTTTGTCAACAATACTCGAGTAGGGTATTTATTTATTATTTATTTATTTACATTTGTTTACAGGGAAATTCCGAATGGATGCAGGTCCTTTTTCAGCGGATGCCCGGGGAGAAAAGCTCCATATCATGTACAAAAAACAGAGATATAAAGTTGCAGCGGTAGTAAATAGTACTGGTTGTTGACTTCAATACTGTAACAAGATATAGATTATCAACAGTATATACAGTAAATGTTGCAAGTTAAGATAGTTTCTTGTCGTTTATAATATTAGTAACAAAGTAGACAAAATACACCAAACTATACAGCAACGGAAATAGCAGCACAGATGGAAAATATTAAAATATGAAAAATTTAAAGCCACATCTACAAAATTTCTACAAAGCACTTCTATCTGTATTTATTACATATTAAATACTTGTACACTAATAGTAAATAGCACAATACTTCCTATTAAACATCCACAAATACTTATTCATATTTCCAAATTTATGCCATTAGGATAGAGAGTATTGAAATTAATAATATATTTAGATTCCATGTTTAATAACCTCCTCTGGAAACTATGGTTTGTCCCCCCCACCCCATAGGGTTTGGCTATAACACTAAAAATTAAATCTCTCACCGAATCTCCATGCTCTTTATGAAAATGACTAGCCACAGGACTATCAAGCCTTACATTTCTAATATCTCCTAGATGTTCTAGTATTCTTAATTTTACCTTACATTTGGTTTGTCCCAAATACCATTTTTGTACTGGACAATTGCACCCAATAGCATAGATTTACTATTAGTGTACAAGTATTTAATATGTAATAAACACAGATAGAAGTGCTTTGTAGAAATTTTGTAGATGTGGCTTTAAATTTTTGAAGCAGTGTTAATTGATTTCAATTAATGAAATGTTAGGTGGTTCTTATAGGCTTGTTTTTGAGAATGGGAATTATTCCATTTGAAGGCGAAGGCCGAGGTACCAGAATCACAATAAAATTTTTATTTATTTTCAGTCCGTGCTGCTATTTCCATTGCTGTATAGTTTGGTATATTTTGTCTTTGGTGGCTGTTTTCAGCAATTTTGGTGTTTTTTGGTAACAAAGTAGTCAGACAAGTTTTTTATAAAGACAACTAGCTAATTCTGACTGTGGTTAGTAGGATGGTAGTATGTTTGGCTAAGAGTCTAGGTGGGGGTGTTAGTCTGGATTAGAACAAGGACAAAGCCAGTGCAAATTTAAGTGGGATTTGAACGCAGTCTTGAAAAGGTTGCTGGAAGGTAGAGTAGTTATAGATGGTGGAAGATTGTTCCAAAGTTTAGATATGGTACATGAAAATATGTCTTCTCCTGATGAGTATTTGGGTTTGATAACAGTGAGTTGATATTTGTTGCTTGATCTTAAGGGCCTAGTGGAGTGATAGGGTTGGAGAAGGGTTTGAAGGGAAGGGATGTTATGGGGGTGCTTAATAAGTTTATGAGTGAGGGTAAGTTGATTAAAGTGAAATAGTTGTGGGAGTTCTAGCCAGTTGAGTTTTTTAAGGGAGATACAGTGATGGCTGCGGTAGGAGGTTCCAGTGGCAAATTTAGCTATTTTGTTGTAACAAGCATTCAACTTGTGTAGGTCTGTCTGTCTAAGGTTGGTAAGTAAGGGGGATGCATAGACTAGGGTGGAGATTAGCTGAGAATTGGCTATGGAGATTCTAGCTGCCGTGGTTAGCGGCTTCGATATAATGTACCAAGTTTCTTGTGATCTTTTTTTTATTGTGAGTGATATGTGGGTGTCAAATTTTGTTTGTTGTCTATTTCCACACCTAGTAATTTTGTGTGTTCTGATGGACAGATGATGATATTGTATCAAAGGCCTTAGCCAGGTCCTGGTAGGTGGTATGCACCATTTGTCCCTCATCAATTGCTTTGGTGACCTTCTCAAAGAATCCACCAGGTTTAATAGACATGTCCTTGCCTTGACAAAGCCAAACTGGGTTGGGTCCAGTGTCTGAAAGTTACCTATGTCTTTGATGACCATTTCCATGAGGTTGAAAAAGCAGAATAGAAACAGTAGCAGAAGCAGAAAACCTATGACTTCAAAAAACTGAAGGTTGTCAGGATCTATGGCATGACTAAATATTGTCTAGATTACAGGAAGTCACAGTCATATATCCTGATAAAATCGGTGACATTGATGATATTGATGATACCCATCGACATGATTTGTCAAGCACTGCCAAGTGATAGCTGAAAGCATAAAAGCAGATCCTGTTTTGCAAAGGTCTGTATCATTTAAATTGATGCAAAGACATCAAGATAAATCCAGTTAATTGAGGTTACCAAATGGTCAGCAAAATTCATAAGTGAGGTGAAAAACATGATAGGATTCATTAAAAGGAAAAGATGGCTTTTTCACTGCAAGTCTTTCTTAAACCCACATCCTTCTCTCTCCAGTAGCCCAAATGACCCCTCATTTTGTACTTCTGTCCTCTTTACCCTTACTTTAATATCTCTGTACTATTTCCCCTACTTAATGACTAACCCCATATTCCTACCTTTTCTCCTCTTATATAGTACTCTTCTCTACTATTTCCTCCCTCTATCTTGCTTCTCCTTTTATATATTAATTGCTTACAAGCATTGGGGTACAACTTTGTTCCTTACTCCTTCCTTATTTCCAGTATTTTTCTTTATTACATACTATTGGTACCTCTACATATATGTAAATCTTGGTAACTGACAAGAGGTCAGAATGTTTGCTTTGTGCTGTGCTTGTTCAGTATTGTATTATTGGCTTTATTTTTTTTTTGCTGTTGTTAACTTGTTCTTTTGTAAGTGGAGCATTTCCCCCCAGGCCTTTGATGAAAAAGGGCTTTGGCAAAGTTGGACTATCCCGGTTAACAAATGTCAAATAAAATAAATAAATCAATAAATAAATAAATGAATGAATAAATACCATAACTATTTCCTGTATTTTCATTTAGAGTACAATGTCATTGAAAGTGTCAAATCTACAATCAGAAATAACAGTGATATTAAAGAACAAAAAACTTTTAAAACTGTCAGAATAAACCATTGATTAAATAATATATTTAATGTAATGGGGTCTAGCCAGAGACAGTGGCAAATTTTATTGTATATGGGAAACATAAAGGTTCTACCAAACACCCTGATACTGGGTGATTTCAATTATCCAAACATTAACTGTGAGAACTACTCAAGTACGATCTCCCTGGCCCAACATTTCCTAGAATTTCTAAACTCAAACACCCTGGATCAACTGGTTAACACCCGTACCAGAGGTGACAACATATTGGACCTGGTCATCACCAACATGGGCGACCGGTGTTCCACACCGGAGGTCAACCCCCCGCTGGTTAGATCTGACCATAAACTAATCACTCTGGATATCCACATTCCGCCACAACCCCCGGTCAAACAAACCAACGTGAAAAACTTTTCAAAAGCAAACTTCACATTACTTAAGATCGAAGTAGGAAGTTTCAAAGCCCCCATGCTAAAGGATAACACTGTCCAAGCTGCAAAATCCTTTACCTACAAGAATGCATGGATCATGCTATCCCAAACAAAACCAAGACTCACTCCTCCAAGAAAAGGAAACCAGTCTGGTGGACCCCTGCCATAAACAAGCTATACAATAGAAGGAGGAAACTAGTACAGAAAAGAGTAAAATCCCAGGAAGGGAAGACATCCCTGATCAGTATCAGCAAGAAACTACATTCCCTCATAAAATCATCCAAGGCTAGCTTCGAAAAAAAAATTGCCATGGACTCCAAAGATAACCACAAGGCATTCTTTTGCTGTGTCAAGAATCTAAGTGGCAATTCTCAGATCTGCTCGGAGTTAGCAAAGAATGGCACAAAATACACTTAACAGACCGATATAGCCAACATCCTGGCAGACAGGTTCAGTGCAGACTTCACCCCCCTCTCACCCCCAAAAGGGCCAATAACTATACCAGAAGAATGTAGTGCTCCTGAAATCACAGACACTCAGGTTAAAACAGCCCTCTCCAAAGCCAAAAACAAAGCATCAGTGGGACTGGATGGTGTCCCAGGCTGTGTCCTACACAAGCTCAAAGATGAACTAATCCCTCACCTAAACACACTGTTTAAAACTCAGCCTCTCCACAGGCTACATGCCCACAGAGTGGCACACAGCAACGGTTATTCAGCTCCACAAAGTGGAGCCACAATGGAACCCGGGAACTATCGCCCTATAAGCCTGACTAGCTTGGTCTGCAAAGCTGTGGAGCGCATCATCATAGATCTCATTAACAGAGGCATTGGAAACCTCCAAACACTGGACCCAACCCAGTTCAGCTATGTTAAGGGCAGATCATGCCTCCTAAACCTGGTGGACTTCTTTGAGACAGTTACCAAGACTACAGACAAGGGAAAGGTGGTCCACACAGCCTACCTAGACCTTGCAAAAGCCTTCAACACCATTCCCCACTCAGGTATTATAGACAAGCTCAAAAGCCTGAACATAAACCCCTATGTCATGAGATGGGTTGCCAACTGGCTCATGGACAGAACCCACATGGTAAGAGTTGCAGGAACTAGGTCTGACTCTAAACCAGTTACAAGTGGCATTCCCCAGGGCTCAGTCCTAGGACCCCTCCTGTTCGGCATATACTTCTCAGAGGTACAGACAAGTACAGGAGGACTATGGCTCACCAAGTTCGCAGACAACTGCAAACTAGGGGCTATAATTGACTCTCAGGCTGACACAGATATCCTCCAAAAGGGTCTCACTGAGACATATACCTGGTGTCGAAACCATGGTCTCAAGCTAAATGCCAAAAAGTGCATAGTCATCCCATTTGGAAAAAACAAAGTACCCACAAACTACCACATAGGTGGTAGCCCCCTAAATACGGAAGACATAATAAGGGATCTGGGGACCCAAGTAGATAGTAATCTCTCCTTTGATAATCACATTGCCAAAGTGGTTAGAAAATCCTTCTATGTGGCCCTCCTAATAACAAAAGGGTTTGCATCCAGATCGAAAGAGGTCATTGGGCTCCTCTATGCATCACTCATCAGACCCATCATAGAGTACAATGCCCCATTTGGGATGTACCTTACAAGACACCTGCAACAACTGGAAAGGCCACAGAAGTTCCACACCAAGAGGATCACTGGCCTCAAGCAGATGCCCTATGCAGCTCGACTGAAGAAACTGCAGCTGTACTCGGTTGCATACCGCCTATTCAGAGGTGATCTCTGCCTCACATACAAGGCCATGTCCAACCCAGAATTGATGGACATGCTCCACCTAAAGAAAACCATCACCACAACAATAAATAGGATGTGCTGGAGGGATAGATTCCTGTCTCAGAGACTTCCCATGCTCTGGAACAAGATTCCAATCTACATTAGGCAGAGCCCCTCGCTAACCCTCTTCAAGACAAACCTTGATGAGTGGATGGGAAACAGAAAGTTTACCCCAGGGATCACTTCAATGGCTCTGCTTGACAGAGACACAGGGAACTTATCTAAGGGGGCTGCGAAAGCCAACACATTCTGGCTAGGCTTATAAATGCCTTCGGGCAGATAGCCTAATACCTACCTATGAACCTATGAACCTATAATTGTAGCAGGTGATGACATTTTCAGGACATACTTGTTAAATGAAACAAAGGCATAATATCAGTCATCTTTGCTTTAATCAGCAGTGATAAGGTGATAATCTACTCTTGTGATAGGCATCTGATATATCAAAAATAAAATGTAGAGGGGAAATAGCAATATGAGTAACAAATTCAGTGAAAAAGAGTGATAAACATTTGGGCTAGGTGGCCACATGCTAACATTGTGTCCATTTAAGCCATTCTGTTGACTAGAGAAGCTTCATTGTATTGTAAAAATAAAACCTAAAATGAGCTTTCTATTTGTATACATCCATTCTAATATCAGACTGAGATATCAATAAGGAAATACCGAAGCAAATTATATAGTCTTGTAGCAGTGGAATGCTAAAGAAGAAAGGCCTGGATGAGCTATAAATGACCTAAGCAAACTGTTAAATTCTGTAAGCATCCTGGACACTTCAGGAATCCAAGCAAAGAAAACAAGAGAATGAGGAAAAATGACAGTTAAAATAGAAAGCAGAAGAGACTTATGTAATAAGGACAGAGAATGAGAGAATGGAATTAGAGAAGCAGGAACAAAAAAAATATATAAATTCTCCTAAAATAGAAAGAGGTACAAAAGTAATGTGCAAGTATTGGGGTGGTCAAACCCACATAGGTGACAGTATCAGCTATGAATAAAGAACACGCAAAAATGCAGGAAATTCAACAATTTTGTAAGGTATGTAAAAGCAAAATACAAGCAGCAAGCCCAAAATAAAGATTATGGGTATGAGTGAGATGGCAAGAATCAATACAGTCATAGCTTCATAAATGTATATATACTAGGTTAATTGACCACTAGGACCCTTATAAGCCTTGCCATGCAACCCAAATGTGATCCACAAATTTGATTTAAATAGGAGGTGATTACAGATTGCCTCTGTCCATCAGAGACTTATATAGAAGCCAGATGATGGGTGAATTTCTGATTAACCATCCATTGATCCAAGTTATACTTAAAAAGGGATAGGGATGAACTCTGCTTCTGGCAGATGGGAAGCCTGTGGAGTATGGGAATTATGTGAGAAACATATCTATCTCTCCAACATGTTCTATCTATGTCACAAGCAAAATTTAGGTCTTTTAATCTAGTAGTTCTGATGCTGTTTTTTTTTTTTTTTGCGGATGTGCAAAAGATTCATCATAACAAGATCCAATGATGCCTTGCAGGCCAGTCAAAGATCACCTCAAAGAAGTCTGTATGATAGCAAGTAATGATACAGGACTTTGAGACGATCAGTGTAGGACATTGTGTTTACTCATTATATTCTTTTTGTAAGGAACCTTTGTGGATGTTCCAGTTGCTGCATGTCTCTGGCCAGGTACATACCAAAGGGGGCATTATACTGTATGATGGGCCTGATGAGAGCCAAGTACATAGTATGATGTCCTGTCTAGACCTAGATGCAATAACCTTGCTTAAAAGTTGTACAACACAAGGATTTTCTTACTAGCTTGGACATGTTGGTTGAAAACTAGGTTACTATATACATGACTTCTCAGATCCCTGGCTAATGAATCAACTTTTAATGGTATTTTATTAATGATGTAGTTACCCAGGGTGGTAGACATCCAAAAATGTACTATAATGCATGTCTTGCTATTGAATTTTAAGCGATGGCTTTGGCGGTAAACATTTGTCTGTATTAGATCTTCCTTAAGGATGTTGTCATCTTGGGGGGGGGGGTCAATGACTGCTTCCAGTTTGCAATCATCTGTGAACTTGGTCAGCCAATGACCTTTGACATTGGCTTTGACAACTGAGAAGTAGATGCCAAAGAGGAGTGGGCCCAGCTGAGAGCCCTGAGGGACTCCACTGGTGACCGGCCTCTTTATAGAGGTAGCCTCACTGATTCTAACCTCTTGGGTCCTATCAGTGAGCCAGCTAGCTATCCAGCATATTATAAAGGGGTTTATATCTAGTTCTGTAAGTTTGTTAACAGTGCATGAGTAGTGTATTGTATCAAATGATTTAGCCAGATCTAGGTAGGCAGTGTGCACCATTTTCCCTCCATCCATTGCCTTAATAACCTTTTCAAAGAAGTCTATCAGATTCAGTAAGCATGACCTTCCTTTGATAAAGCCAAACTGAGATAGATCCAGTGTCCAAAGGTCTCCTATGTCCTTGTTGATAATTTCCATGATAATTCTTTCCATGGATTTGCAAATAAGACTAGTTAGACTAATGAGCCTGTATTTTCCAGAACATGTTGAAGGTCTTCCCTTATGAATGGGGATGACAATTGCAGTCCTCCATTCATGTGGCACAAAGCCTGTTTTAAGACTATAGTTAAATAATGACTCCAGGGGTCCTGATAAATCATGTTTAGACTATTCAGGTGACATCCAGGGATGTTGTCAGGGCCAATGAAGCCATGTTCTTGGTTTTAGTGAGTGCAGCTGGTACAGGCTTCCTAGTTATAGCTCGTGGTGTTATATTTGAGGGAATTTTTGAGGGTATGGTTGGGGTATGGAGGGGTAAAGTCAGAACCAAATTTGTCTGCTAACAGGTTTACTATATTACCAGACTCAGTGAATGTGGCACCATTAACCACCAGTTCAGCACATTGCTGTGTGCTGCCCTTGAGGTTTCTGACATAACTGTAGAAGGCCTTATGGTTATCTTTCACCTTAAAGTTGGCTTTGCTTGACCTAATTAGCCCTATTTGTTGCCTATTACTTTGATGAGAGAGTTTCTACCTTGATGGGAATTACCCTTGTGATTTTTAGCATAACATTTTCTTTTTGTTGCATATTCTTTTTAATTTGGGATGCCACCAGGGTGGTTTGTTTCTAAGGCTAGTTCTGGTCTTATTTCTGGTAGGTACAGCAGCCTGTATGCAGCCATTAACATGGTTTTAAAGAGTTTATGACAGCAATTCAACATAGGCTGCTGTGTTCTCTAGGTTTGAGGGGCATGGAATTTTGACAATCCATCACTTAATAAAAGGTAGTTTGCCTTGGAATAGTTCCTAATTGTTACTAGCTTTAATAGGATTATGGAGTTGATTTTGATTTCAAAGGAGACCTCTTTATGGTAGGACCTTACCAAGCAGGATGAGACATTGTTGTGGGGGGGGGGGGCTGCAGTGTTCTCTCATATTTGTAAGCATGAGGTCCAGCATGAAGGAGCCTCCAGTCTACATATTCACTATTTGGTTAAGGGTGTTTGTATTTACAAAATCAGGAATCTCTGTGCTTGTAGATTTGAAGCCATGTAGGATTCCCAGTCTATAAAGAGGTAATTAAATTCTCCAAGGAGTAGGGTGTTAGGTTGGATTTTAAGTGTCTCCAATAGGTCCAAATATGCATTGTGCGCTTCTTGGGACATGGGCAGTGACCTATAGCTGGCTAGGATATGGGGCGGGATTTTGTCTATGGTAATCTGCATGTTGAGGAACTTCAACACATCATCCTGTTTGATCACCCTAGAGGTCTGCTTGCTATTGATGTATATTGAGTCACCTCATTCTTTAGCTCTTTTCGCTGCAGCTGCTGGTCTAAAAGTGTGGAAGACACTCAAACATTGCACTGCTGGGGTACTCATTGCCGTTTTAAACCATGTCTTGTTAACAACACAGATGTCTATATTTTTAAGTGTGAAGAGAGCTTGGTAAGTATAGTTTTTTTTGTTTAGGCTCCTGTAATTGAGTGGTGACACCTTGAGGTCTAGTTGTGTTGATTTTATTATGTTAGTAGGTTTGTCAGTTTGGTGTTGTTTAAAAAAGGCACTATGTGGGTATATAAAGTTTTAGCCAGTATTCAAAAGCCTAGATGGGAGAGATGCAAATGGGGTAGAGTAATGTACCATTTGTAAATAATATGACACAAGGTAATGGTAACAAAGCACGGTGCAACAGAAGTCAAAAGAAATCAATATAGGAGTCAACAGTTTAAAGATGATAGTCAGAAAATACAGTATAAAGATAATAATATGAAAAATAAAGCAGAAGTAAAAGCAAAAAGAGAGAGACAACTGATAAAGATGTTAATGGACATAGAAGTCTCAATAATCTTAATACATGAGGAAGACGGTAATAAGCTGGGACAGTGCCAGCACTGAATAAGTCAGATAGCAGAATTTAAGAATAAAAATAAAAAAACAAAACTGGAAATAAAATATTGTAAAAACAAAACTTGAAATACTGTTTTATGGCAGAGGTAAACAGTAAAGGAATAAGTGACTAAAATTATTTTGTCATGTTTTACAAGACAGTAGAACGTACAGTTGTGTAGGATACTTACTAGAATAATAATAGATCTTAGGGGAGCTGTCACAATAACAGACATTAAAGTTCAGTTTTTAAACATCTTTCTTAAACATAACATATGTTCATATATAGTAATAGTAAAGAAAGCAAACCATAATAACATGTTATTTCCATGCAGTTTACATTTTAACAATTTTCATTCACTCTATTACATAAATTGTTTCTGTTTCCCTTAACTTTATGTTCTCCCCCTGAACACTGTTATTCATGTATTTCAACAAATTCCCTATTTTCTATGCAACTTGCTCATTTCCTTTTCTAAAGATCCCATTTAAGGTTAGTAAGCTCTAAGCTATAGCTGGGTACGTCAGATCCTGTATCCTAATTCAAAATAATAATTTCCTTTCTTACAACCATTTCCTCCCCATCATTTCTGACAAAGTATTTTGTGGGGAATTTTTAAAACCTAACAACCTGTTACATTCCCAAAAAACATGTTCCCAATTATCTCTTCCTCACACATCCAGAATTTGGTATCTACTTGACAATTTGTTTCTGACATCTACTTGAGGTATACAAAATACCTGTGCAAACAAGTTCAAACAAAAATCCTAAGCCTTCTGGACTTTATTGCATACTTGGGTGCTATACAGATGTTTGTCTTTTGTTTGTTTGTATATTTACTTTCCATTTTCTCTTTACAGTCTTTTTTAACCTTCACTGAGTGATTTTTATAGTTATCATGTAATATTTTTACATGTCCTGCTAATTATCACTTTTTAACTACAAAGTCTGTTCTAGACTTACTTAAAATGTTACCAGAGCTGGACTTTCTTTTAACAAACTCACGTCTGTTTCCCTTTGCCTTTGGTTTATTATCAATGCCCGGTAGAAATATAATCATTACAGTCTCAGTTCTCATTCCATTGAGGAGCCAGTCTGACCATTTTTCCAACTATATCATCTTTTTTGCAAAAGCTAAAGACAGTATCATGCCTACAGATGAACTCAAGAAAGTCATGAAACTCCTATAAAAGAAACACAAGTATTCAGTCTCTTCCATTATTTCTGGCTGCAATGAGCCTACACAGAGAAAGGTGTGATTGGGCTAAACAGATCGTAAAACCCAAATTAAAGCATATCAAAATAAACTAGTTGAAGCACTAAGCATAAGGAATAATACTAAAAACACAGAATATTTAAAAAATTATATACATACCTGTAGTGACATCAGGGTGATTGCAGGTTAGGATGCTTTACTGCTACATTGACTTCTTTATTAAAGATGATGTGTTATGGTAAACATCTTACATAGCTATGATATCTTTTTTGGGGAAGGTCACTGCAATGGTAAATTACTACTGTTGCATAATATCCATAGCAGAAAATGGCCACCCTTGTTAGGTGTATATTCACATGGATTGCCTTGAAAAATGATAGTCATTACTTCAGTAATGACATCAACTCATCTTCTTAGTCTATATATTGCTGCAGTTTAACTTGCAGGACATTAAGCATTACATTGCTAATATGTGAACATAGTGCAAGTATTTTATGATTTGAGTACTCTTTCGCATTGTCTTATTTTTTGGGTTCAGGAGATAAAGTGATCTTTGCCAGTACTATGGTCACTATTGTGTTTTTTAATTCTGCTTACAAATTACAAGCAATTTTGTAGCAGTATCATTCAGCAAACGTGTAAATAATTCCATCACTTCCTGCAGCTTTGTTATTAGCAAGAACCCCAAGTTTGAAAATGCTGATCATGGTAATGGGAAAGGACAGAGGTCAAGGAGGAAATTATGATATGGATGGATTAAAGCCTAGAGGAAATCCATCTGCTGAGGTGCTTACAGACAAAAGGAAAGTCAAATATTGTAAAGAATTTTATATATATATATATATATATATATATATATATATATATATATATATATACACACACACACACACACACACACACACAAACACATATACATGCATGTATTCACAACCACCTCAAAGCAAAAATACTGGTAACTAAAGAACAACAAACTTTGCCGATAGGCTAAAAAGCAAACAGGTAGTATGAGGCAAGAACTGCAAAAACACAAAATTAGCACTTTCATTCCTTTTTAATCAAAATGGAACCATTATAAAACAAAATCACTATCAAACTAATTAGTTTAAATACTATAAAAGTCCCTCCTCCATTTACGTAATGACATGAGTCATATATCCATTCATAAAAATGTTGACTGCGTTTAAACTGACATTACAACAAAAGTCCACAAAACGTTACATCTTTGAAAATATTTAAAATTTTAAATAAATCATTAAATCAACTTCAACTTAAGGATATTATTTAAATTAATGTTTCCATTGAGCCCAGGAAATGATCTGGCCCTGAATATATCTATTTAAATTCTTTAGCTTCCAGGATGTTGTTACAACTGAAAAAAAAAACTTTCAGTATTAATCTGTTCCAAAACACTAAAATAAAATTAACGAAATGCTTACACTCCAAACTATGTCTAGCCAAAACATTAGAGGTGTCTTTGTCTTAAACTACCTTCATATGTTCTTTAATCCTAAACCATAGTTCTCTGATACTTTTTCCCACATGAAATTGTGAGTAAGTGTCACAGCTGGCCAAATAAACAACACATCTATGGCAGTTATATCTCCTTTTGGCTATATATTTGTAGTCAATATGTTCAAAATAAAAAGAACCAATGTTACTAATATAACGACATTGTCTACAGTTGGTACCAACTGTCATAACCCCAAGCCAGTATTCTCTAATAAGGTCTTTTTCTAATAATAACTTCAAATTAAAAAAACTTTTTGACAACAAACTATGGGCTCTCCCCTATACTGTAGTCTCTAATAAGATCTTTTTCTAACAATAATTCCAAATTCTGAATCTTTTTGACAACAAACTGTGGGCTCTCCCGTATAATTCGACTAAGTTCAGGACTGCCCATAATTATTTTCCAATTACCTTTAATGATGTTAATAATATTTGCACTATCTATCGTTAGAGGTACTGGGAAGGCACACCTTTTATCTGTCTCTAACTCTCCCATAGTAACACCATTATTTTTCTGATGTTTTAAGTTAATGCCTTTAACCAAAATAGATCGAAAATTAGTAGTTCTTTTACTGACAACCTCTACTTTAATAGCAAGAAGATCTTTCTCTGGGTACCCTCTATTCAGAAAAAGTTCAACTAAGAAATTCACCTCTTCATAAAAAAACTCCTCTTTACTGAGAAGCCTGCTTAATCGTGTGTATGTGTATGTTTTTTTATATATATATATATATATATATATATATATATATATATATATATATGGACATTTGTTGAATTTCAGTATTTTGAGGCTATAAAGTCGAAGTTTGAAAATAGCAAAAGTACATAATCATGAATTCGAATATCTCGAATTCACGGTTATGGCTTTATGCTACGTAATGTCCAGGATTGTATGTGGATGGTGTGCAGTGCTGTGTGTGGATTTAGGTTTTAGGTCAGGTAAGTGAGTGTTTTGTAAGGGTTTTGGGTGGGAGTTTGAGTGTATGTGAGTGTGCTGATATGTGTGCTGTGTGTGTAAAGGACTGTAGAATGTGTGTGTGTGTGTGTGTGTGTGTGTGTGTGTGTGTGTGTGTGTGTGTGTGTGTGTGTGTGTGTGTGTTTGCTTTTGTTTACTGTTTGTCCGATCTCGGAGTTAGTATATATTAGTAGGGGGGTGTGGGGGTGCAGCACCCCCATATGGGGGGTGCAGGAGGGCTTGCCCCCTGCTTATTTTTGTTGTAGGCTTGTGGATGTATGTTGTTTTGTTTGTTTCTGTTGTGATGTGGGTGTTGTGGTATATGTGTGGTCTGGTGTGTGCTGTGTTTCAGGTGTTTTGAATTTCACAGTTTTGGGCTTCACGGTTTTGGTGTTTCGGTGTTGTGTGGATTCGATTTCATGGTACTGAAAAACTGAAATTCGAGATTTCAGTATTTCGAGATTATGATGTGAATCTCTCTCTCTCTCTCTCTCTCTCTCTCTATATATATATATATATATATATATATATATAGATATATATATATATCTACTTCTAATGCTTGAACAGTCTTATCATTGAATTTCATTTTCGCAAGATGAAAATCGCAAAAACGAAATACCCGAATGGAGAATTTTTCCCATTCCACATATTCCACAGGAACTCTTGCGCTGAGCTGTAATGTTTTACAAAGACATCAGCTTAATTCCATATTTTACAAATAAATAATTGTATAATTCCATATTTTACAAACCAGTTATAATGTAAATAAGATCTTGTCAATCAGTGATGCAGTAGGTATCTACTGACTGCTTATAAATGTTGATATATTATTACTTATCACTCTTGTTCTTTTCTTGTCACTTTACTGAAATGTTATTTATTTATTGCATTCACTACTTTATGCTTAGGTTGTGGCTGAAAATGATTAACAGAATATGCTATGTACTTGTTTAAAAATAAACAGATGAATACCTTTTGTTGGTTATGCTTTTTTCTAAGCAACTTAACATTCTTTCGTTATCATAACTTTTTTCCCACACATACCATTTATTTATTTTAGGTAACAAGATATAACCACCCTTTTAGATAACTTTCCTCTTTTCTTGCTCACAATGTTTACACTAGCAGAATGCTCGATTTCCAAGTTTTTCTTTCCCATCTGTATTGCTTTTCACATCTGCATTACTCTAAATTTGCTAGAGTTCTGATTCATCTTTCATGTTTGCCAGGTTTCTTCGCACCCTTTTCATTCCTCTTTTGTAAAAAAACAAATGTCCTTCAACTCCATCTGAAATATCACTTCCTATATGAAAAAGGACTGGGCCCCTCTTGTATTACTAAGTGAGTACACCTATATCCTCAGAGTGAGATCAGGAGAGTGGGTTGAAAACTAGGCCACCAAGGCATTATTTTTTGGGTGGAATTGGCTGTGGGGCACATTTCCTCTAATTCAGATAGAAATGAAATTGTCATTAATCCTAAGGGTGTTGTGTCTTTCGGCTTTTCCCTGTTAGGGGTCGTCACAGCGGAACTCCGGTCCGCTAATGATTGGCAGTTGATTTTTACATGCTGAGTTGCCAGTCCTAATGCACAACATTCAACGAAGCAAGGTACGCCCATTCACGCATGTCTCCACGCAGAAGACGCTCTAGCTGAGAGTTGAACAACCGGTCAGTGTCTTACTGTAAGGGGACAACGCTACTGCAGCATCACCACCGTGGATCTTCATTAATCCTAAGGTGTATAGCTTTATATCACAGATGTGCAGTATGTATCTATGAGCTTGTAGGTATTGCACACTGGAATGGCTTACAAAGTAGACCAGAAAATTAATTATAATGGGAAATAATACAGTTAGACTAACATCCTGACGTCAAGGAGCTCCAAAGGGTCCTTACTAAGACAATGAAAAAACTAACTTCACTTATAGTTTGTGCACATACAAGGAAATGAATATAACTGGAGAAACCTTTGCAATACTCATGTTATGGGCTGAAATTTGAGAATCTGAATTCCTTATTGCTCATAGACCCATGATTCCCAGTGTTTCTCTGGAATTAGTCTGGTTTGGGAGTAGATTAAATAATTGTTGCTTGTCTAGCTTTCTGAAACTTAATTCAAATGTATTTGAAGTATTTTGTTCATTTTAAAATGGAACCTGTAAATATACTAAACTTTTGACTAACAATAAGAAACCTTTGCTTGTTTGGCTTCCAGCTGCATCATCAAGCTCAGTGATTTCTTTATTTGGTGTTCTCTTAATTACTTTTCTTATATTGTCTTTGTGCTTTTCTGTAAGAATGTGCATTCAGCTTCTTAGCAGTGCTGTATAAAACCCAACAACCAGAATTCTGCTATTATTTTTCATTTACTCATGTTTTGCCTGTTTGTTTTAAAATAATCTATAGGTTGCTGGACGTTAACACCTGCAATTGATTGCTCAAGGTGTGGTAACACAGCAGTTGGCTGCTTAATCCAGAGGTACAATTACAGGACTCCTAGATCAGGAAATGCAGAAATGCGCACAGATACATGCCCACACAGACACACACATGCACATGCACACTCATATCAGCTGATACTATGAGGAGTCACTTTCCACTTGATATTCTCTCCGGTTGAACTTTACTAATCATGCATCATACTACCTACTCACATTCCTAAATAAGACAACTGCTGTCTGGTTCCTGTATTTAACTATGCATGTCCTGCTTCTGTCACTTAGAATTCTCCTAGGTCCTAAAACTACTAATTTTTTTAACAACAGTATGTTCTTTTTTTATTTTAAGAGTTAATATCATGTAAGTGTACTGCTTCAGAACTGAAACAGTGTTAGACTGCTCGGTTTCTTTCACTTTGTAAAAAAAGTGTGAATGTAGTCATTTAACTTGGCTGATTAAATGCAGTGCGCTATAGCTCTAATTTTTAATTGTAAATGGAGCTGTTAATGTTGAGAGTTTTCTTACTCTCTCAATGTTTTATTTGATTAGAAGATATTTATTTTCTTATTCTGAATGTGTTCTTAATACAGGTTATCTTTTTTTAATGATTTTGATTTTTTTAATTAGTTACTTAACATAACTGGGACTCACTGGCAGAAATCGAATAACCAATGATTATGGTGACAGACTATAAACATTATTTTCTGGGTTCTGATTACTTGACATTAGTTTCAAAGGTATACTGATACTCAAAAGATTGCCAGAAAAAAATATATTAGCAAGGAGTGTTTTGTCATTTTATGAGTGCAAAAGTCAGAACTCAGTAGCTACCAGCTGTGTTCTGCCCTGCTAACCAGACAGCATATATAAGCCAATACATTTTAACAGTTAAATCAGACCTTGAACCTCATTTTTTGTCTGATTGCTTGTTTTTCTTTTATAACCAGAAAAGTACACTTAACTTCCACTCTAAACTGACTAGGTACCCCCAAGAGAGTAAATAAGAGGCAAAAAAAGAGGCAAAACACACCCACCATAAAGAACAGAAGCTTCAAGCTTGTCTGGCCTCTACAAAGAGAACTAGCAAACAATGCCATATGGTCATATGAACAATGTTTCTCAAATAATGGTAGGTTAACATAATTAGCAAACAAAAGAAGCAAGCAGTTTAACAAGTAAATTAGTAAGGCATTACACTAAATTGAATCAGTCAGCTAGATAAGTTAATAACTAGAACTCAACTAAAAACAAAGTAGTTAGTCTCCATGATACCTGAGAAGCAGAGCTCTGACTGTGGTACCAGTGACTCAGATTTGAGCTGTAAGCACAGGACAAGTAAAACACACTAGGAGAAGAGATGTAACCATAATGTGTCAGATTATCCACTTTAGAGTGAGGATGTTGGGAGGAATTCTTGTTTGAGAAACTCTCCTGGTAGAGATCAGCAGGTCTGAAACCTCAATGAGGTGATCACATTAGTATGCAGGACAGCATGAGGCAGCTCAACAGTGCTCCTTGTAACATGTGTGCAATATGCCCATAAATGTCTTATTGGCAACCAATGCATTCTGCAGCTTAGTGCTGCAGCAGAGTGTGGGACATCAGGGAATACAAGACATTCTCTAAGCCCGATGAGGAATAATAACAATGATCCAGTATCTTTGTTCTTGCCTCCAACTAGCAGGACTTGGGAAGAGGATATCAGAAGGTATTCAGCTTGGAATGTTAAGGGTTCCACCACATGGTGACAGAGCTAAGAGAGGAGAAGAGAATCAGACAGAGACTGATGAATTGGAAGGATCGAATGGTCAGACTAGTAAGGGCCAAAAACACTAGAAAGGAGACAAAAGAAATATGTACCTGGATGAGTCATCTGTAATATATAGTATTGTAGCTTTAAGAAGTATCCATAATGCTAGTGTGTATGTGGGGTGTGACACAGTTATGACTTTCTTTTGGCTGCTGTCATATTAGTATGGAATGTGGACACATCCAGTTAGTCGATCTGGGGTTTGAATCTCTTCAACTCTGAAATGCTTTGCTATGACTAAAGAATCAGTACTGCACAATATCAGAAAAGGATGCAATATTAACTGCTAGGCAACCAGGAGATTTTTTCCAACACAAATGGGCAAACCTTGAGACTGAATGAGCAAAAAAACTAAGAAAATGACATTCATTGACCGCAAATCTGACAACTGAGCAACTCATTGAATGAAAATTGTATAAAGTGTTGCACTGATTTAGAAATAAAATGAATAATTAACATAAAATAAGCCACAACTCAGCAAATACATATACGTATACATCATACACACATATATAGAAACAGTTTAGGCATGAGCCATAATGTACTTCTAGCCTGCCAATATAATAAAACATCCATCCCCTTAATAAACATCTACGTTTTTCTGAAAATATCTTGATAATCTATTTTTTGGTATCAGCTACTCTCTGAGCGAGTATCTCTCATTCTCATATAATCTTCTGCACATGTTATCTGATGTTTCTCCACTGCTCTTTGATAACCCCAAGCATTTAAAGAGATAGTTATCTCTAAATGCTTCAGTATCTGAATAAAGTCTCCATCTTAAAAAAGATCTATATGAAACTGTACAAGTTCAGAAATTTCATTCTTTCTTAATAACTTAAACTTTCATAACCAAGGATACCCTTTGTGTATTTATTCTGTACTCTTTCTAATTTACTCATACTAGTTTTCTTATAATGTTTCCACATGATTATTCTGTGCTCTAGTTTGGGTTTAATGTGACCTATAAACAAAGATTTCATAATTTCTGACTTCCTGTTTCCTAGACTTTATAAATCTTTTTATACAGCCAATAATTTTATAACTATTATTATCTAATGGATATGATCTGAAAAACTAAAAGACTGATTTATCCATACACCCAAGTCTTTAAATGACTTCACAGTTTCGACCACTGTGTGCTGTAACATATTCACCTTTGTTCTTATGTCTCCCAAATCTCATCTTCTTAGTTTGATGTATTTATTAGCATGAATCCCACTAGGCAGCAAGGCACTAAGTCTTATTTTAAGGTTCTGAAAGTTAGTTATATATATTTTTTTTTCTACATTCAAACTACACAAAGACTTGATAGTAAAGTTGTAGTTTTTAATGTTTTGGAAGAGAGAATTACAGGTTTTAGGGCATGTATTTTTAAGTATTTTGTATCAATTAATTGATGACAATCACGCAATTAATTTAATCACATGAGCAGGGTTGGTTTAGTTTAAATTTTGAAAGAAGCAGCAACCTAATACACTTGAAAAAGCCTGTTAAGAACAGGCGAAAGCGCTTGCGGTTACTTGGATGGTTTTCTTGTTGTGTGCAATAAAAGGACTCTTTAACTTTTCCTGCTCGTCCATCTGGTGTTTGAAATTTTGGAGCTATCTTAAAGAGCTGTAGTGATCCTATCTACAGTATTGTTCTGTGTCATTAAACGGAGGGTTTAGTGCCTTGCTGCCTAGTGGGATTCGTGGTATTGGCTTGTTCTCGTTGTATTGCTTCCTGGTTTTGAGTTATGGCAGAGGACGCAACATCTCCGGTTTTTACTGACACGCCTTTTCTACTTGGGGACGATCCGGATGACACGCCGGTAACTCGTAGAGAGTTAAATCAGGTCTTGGCTCTACTAACACAGCTAAACAACAGTATAATGAACTCTAACAAGTCTAATGGTTCCTGGACTTCAGGAATACCTTGCAACCAGCAGCAAGCGAAAGATAAGGAACGAAACAACGAAGGTAGAAGAGGCCCAAGACCAGGACCTTCAAACAAGGAGCCGGTTATGGTGAATCATCCATTTGTTTCCCCTAACAGCAAAGAACATGCGGATAAAAACGGAACTTTTAGCATGGACAACAATTTCAGCTTTAAAGATTGGACGGAACAACTACCGTGTTTCAAAACAGGTACTTTTAATCTGCATCTGGAGCAGTTGGACAATGACTTTGAGACATTTAAAGATAAACTGTATGCTTTTAAAAATTCACAGTTAGAGATTAATTATTTGCAGGAATGCATTAAAGTTGAGCGTGTACCCAAGGGGTTACGCTGTTACAGATACCCCAACAGCGCTTTTTCAGGCTCAACTTTGCATTCTAAGCTCACAGAGTTGTTTAACAAAACTGGAATTGAGATTTTAAAATTAATGGTTGATGATTACATGAAAAAAGAAGAAGTTTTGTTGAATGAACTAAATGTACTGCATGATAGTATCATTAACGATGAAAGATTTTTAAGTTATAAAAGAAAATATAATGAAACGTTCAGAGAAGTAGACGAGCACTGTTTTAAAGTCTTAGACAGGAAGACAAAAAAGTTAGAAAGAGATTTAATGGAATACAGAGAGGGGAGGGCATACCCAGCAGGGGGAGCTCATAAACAAAACACTTTTGAAAATACTGAGACTGTAACTACTCATAGTAGAAATAATGGCTACAACCATGATGAATTGCCCAGGAGAAGTGAGAGGCTTGCACAAAAAAGTACCAACAGTATGCAGCAGGGTTTTCAACTTCCCCAGGGCAGACCGAGGGTGAAATCAAATCAATATCAGCAGAATGTATGGGGCAAGAGACGTTGAGTAATGACTATTCTGTTAACAAAGACGACATACAGGTCTCTAGAGTTGTAAGTGAGCACGGCTTGTGCAGTGTTCATACATTTGACAGTTTCAGTATATACAATTATACAGACATGAATATCACCAAAGATTTTTTTGAATTATTTACTAAAGGATTACAATTTGTACCTAATAAGCCAGCTTTTCTTCCTAAGCTTTTAATTGAACTCAAACTGTTTGTAAGAAATTTAAATCTAACTGCAATTTTTAAAAATCAGGCCCCACTTGAAACTACCCTGGGTAGAAGTAGCACTTTTAACCCCCCTGTCCACCCTAAACTAAAAATGTTTGAGGAAATTATAGAAAAAATTTTCAGGGATAATTTAGCCAGAAATAAAAACTATGGCTCCACTAATTTCCCTGAATATTTGCAGAATGTGGTTAACAATTTAAAGAAGAATAAAATCAGAGTAATGAAGTCGGACAAGGGAGGGGGTATAGTGCTTATGAAACAACTTGAATATGAGAACTACATCTTTGCTTTGTTACAAAACACTAACACCTATGAACCAAGCTCTTTGAATGAGCTTAACATAGCAGTGAGTAAAATCAAATACTATATACACGATCTATTATTGCAAGGATTTTTGGATGAGAAAACTCATAATTTTTTACTTGTACCTAAACCTAAAACAGCTGTACTTTTTGGTATCCCCAAGGTGCACAAGGGACTTGCTCCTTTAAAATTTCGTCCTATTGTATCAGGAGCAGGCAGTGTAACTGAATCTCTGAGTAAATTCATTGACTTCCACCTGAAAAAATATGTTAAGCAGCTAGATTTTGTTTGTAAAGATTCATGGGAGTTCCTTACCAATATAAATCAAGAAATTGACAATTCTGATTTGTTTATGGTAACAATAGACATTGTCGAATTATTTCCGAGCATACCGCATGAGCAAGGTATGGACTGGTTTGGAGAGGCTATTGTTAAGGAATCAGGACTTAGCACTGATCTAGTTAATACAATACTAGAATTTATGAGAATTGTGCTGCATAACAACTTTATAAACTTTAATGAAGAATTTTACAAACAAAAAAGTGGGGTGGCTATGGGCGCCCCATGTGCTACTGCATATGCAAATATAGTCTTGCACAAGTGGGAGAAGGAATTTATACACAATACCAGCTGGAAAGAACATATTGTATTTTACAAAAGGTTTTTGGACGATATTTGCATCCTATGGTCAGGTACAGAACAACAATTTTTAGGTTTTATAGAGTACCTGGAGAACACCACTTGTTTTCTCAGATTCACTTACACGTTGAGTAAAGAAAGTTTGAATTACTTGGACATTACATTAACAAAAAGACCTAATCAAAAAGGTTTCACTTCACAGATATACAGGAAAGAAACACACTGTAATGCATATTTGCATTATGACAGTGGCCATCCTTGGCATATTAAAAAGGGCATCATCAAAGGACAGCTAGTAAGAGCGTCCAGAATGTGTAGCACAGACAAATTATTTCAAGATGAGGCAGAATTTTTAAGAAAAGCTTTTCACATTAGGGGTTATCCTTTTGAACTGTTCCAGGTTATACTGGATGAAATTGTTCACAGAAGAGGGAATGATCTTAAACCTCTGTTGGGAATAGGGCCAGTAGTATTTAGCAAGCAGCATGATGCAAAGTGTGATAAGCACAATAATTTTGTATATACATATTCCCAGGACTCTTTATTAATTGAAAACACTATCAAGAATTTATGGCCTATGATTGCATTACAGGATGAATTTAATAAGTTATTCCCTGAACATATAACCTTTACTAGAAAAAGGAACATCAATTTGAAGGGAATATTTGAACAAAACATCCAATCAGAAGAGAAACAGCAAGCTCCAGTAACAAAAAGAAAAGGCACCTTTGCATGCGGTAGATGCAAACAATGTTCCTATCTTATTAACAAAGAACAGGTTCACATTCCCTCACGTAAAAGTACCTTGTATGCAAAGTGCAACTACAATTGTAATTCATCTGGTGTTATATACATAGGATTTTGCCAAAAATGCCCATCCTTTTATGTGGGCAAAACTGAGAGGCAATTAAAACGCAGAATATATGAACACATAAATGACATTAAAACAAGGAAAGAGACAAGTGCGTTTTATAAGCATTCTCTCAGTTGTAAAAATATGGCATTAAAGTTTTTTGTAGTGGATAACGTAAAACAGGACTTGAGAGGAGGAGACTGGGAAACAATGCTGGGCATTAAAGAATTAACCTGGCAACTAAAGCTTAACGCAACCAAATATCCAGGCATAAATGAAGGGATAAGTTTAGGGGATATTCTTAGAGCCAGAAGAAACAGGATCAACTGAAGTACCCCATATTGTTACAACTTGTAGGGGTAACTGTACTAATGGTTCTGAATCCGGTCATTGCTGAGTTTCTAAGGTTTAATTATCATCTAAAAGCAGCGAATATTAAGAAAGTCATACTTTAGCATTACAAGTTGTTTAATTGTAACCTAAAACAAAGCAGTATATTTCAGCACAATTTTTCAACAAATCAAATAGGTAAGGGGTTTGTAAAAAGTATTTAATTGATATTTTTTCAAAACCTGCATATTGTTTAGAAGAAATGAGAAAGGGAAATGTGTTTGTGGCTACAAAACGTGTGCTGATTGTACCCGAAAAGAAAGTATTCCATTTTAACAAATTTCTGTAATGTATTTTTCACACAATAAGTTTACACAAAGCATTAAGTCTTATTTTAAGGTTCTGAAAGTTAGTTATATATATATTTTTTTCTACATTCAAACTACACAAAGACTTGATAGTAAAGTTGTAGTTTTTAATGTTTTGGAAGAGAGAATTACAGGTTTTAGGGCATGTATTTTTAAGTATTTTGTATCAATTAATTGATGACAATCACGCAATTAATTTAATCACATGAGCAGGGTTGGTTTAGTTTAAATTTTGAAAGAAGCAGCAACCTAATACACTTGAAAAAGCCTGTTAAGAACAGGCGAAAGCGCTTGTGGTTACTTGGATGGTTTTCTTGTTGTGTGCAATAAAAGGACTCTTTAACTTTTCCTGCTCGTCCATCTGGTGTTTGAAATTTTGGAGCTATCTTAAAGAGCTGTAGTGATCCTATCTACAGTATTGTTCTGTGTCATTAAACGGAGGGTTTAGTGCCTTGCTGCCTAGTGGGATTCGTGGTATTGGCTTGTTCTCGTTGTATTGCTTCCTGGTATTTATTAGCATATTATTCTCTTTTGCCCTAGTCAAGTTATTTTGCAGGCATACCCTATCCATAAATGTAATGAATTTTCACTTTTTTCAAATCATCTGCATACAAACTGTAGAACATCTCAGACGAAAAGGATAAGCCAGAAACGTGCCTCCTAAACATGTATGGGCCAGGATATAGCCCTGTGGAACACCTTGATTATAAACTAGAACCTTACTTGTCCAATTGCTGTATGATGATACATATGTCCTCTTTGTAAACCATGCGCTATGAATCTTTTCAATATTACATTAATACTTAGCTGTTCTAATTTACTGATCAATATGTTATGTATGACATTATCAAAGGCCAACAATAGGACTACATAAATTATATCACAACACACTTTTTCATTTATATCTGTTATTATATTATTATAGAACATCATGTTACAGGTATTTATAATCCTATTTCAACATATATATGTTCAGATATGGTTTCAAGTCCCAACCTCTCCAACTCTGATAATAATTTTCCAAAATAACTTTCTCCTCCTTTTTTTCCACTAGAAGAAAGTACAGTTAAGTCTTTATATGACTGTGTTTGTTATATTCCCCTTTCCATTGATAATAGGTTTAACAAGTGCATGTCTCCAATCTTGAGGAATCTTTTCCTACTTAAATGTGATGAATAACAGACGTAATGGTACTGTAAGTTCACTTTGAAATGTTCTCAGCTCATTTTTACTAATTCCATATCCTTCTTGTGCTTTGTTTGGCTCCATTTTGCACAGTCCCCTAGATTCCACAAGCAGCCGTGCAGGAATAAGTTAGTCCTGCATGGCAGGGACTGTTCCTGTTCAGCACGGCAGCGCACCATGTATATGTATGAAGGCATGCTGGCATGCTGTAAAACAGACATGGTTCTATGTATGAGCCCTGCAGTGGGTGTGTCTGAGAGCAGAGCTCTCACAACATACATGCCCCCTGCACTCCAGAATTGCCTTTTGGCAATTTAAAATGAGCGAGAATGCTCGTAACACTCCCAACCCATCAGGATAACAAATCTGGTCAAAGCCATAAGGGACAATTCCCCCTACCAAGACAGAGGTTGTTAGAATAACATATTTAGTAAAAGCACATAGCGCACACCTCCCAACCCATCAGAGTAAGGAATGTGGACAAAGCCAAAAGGGACAATCATCCCACAAAGCAGAAAGTTGATAGAATAACAGGTTCAGCATTAGCATGGATATTCTGAAGGGTGCAAGTAAAAAACCACAGCAAATAATTTTTTTTAAACATGCAGTAAAGTTTAAGCATAACTGTGTGGGTGTGCCTGTTGCTTAGCTATGCTTAGTCCAGCTTAAACAGCACAAGAAGTTAAATAGCAAGAGACAGCCACCATAAGCAGTACTGCAATAGTATAGTGGTTAGAGCGTATGCTTTGCAAGCAGCCATTCCCAATTCCATCCTCACTGTAATCAATTTGCATTTTAAATGTGAAAGCAGTACATAAACATTTTTTTTTATAATTAGCTACTAAATAACATATATTTGTTAACCAGAGTACTGTAATAGGTCCAGATGTGAGGTGACAGTTTAATAAAGATGTGAAATCCCCATATAAACACAATTGCCACATACAGTATAGTCACATATGAATAAATGTAATCAAAGCACGTTGGGGGGTGTCAGGGACAGTAAACACATCTATAATATGTAATGAATGATGAATCAATCCCATGCAACAGATAGTTTATAAAATAAAAAAATAAGCAATGCTAAGCATTGCACAGCTTTGCTGACTGGGTGTAAGCCTTGTGTACATATGAATACTAAGCAATGAATAGCCCAGCTAACTGGTTTTGTCTATTGGTAAGCAATGCTGAACCTGCCCCTTTAAACACTACCAACCTTAGTTAAGCAGGTTTGCCCATAGCTTAGCTTAGCTCAGCATATTCAAAACCATCCAATCAAAGCAAAGGGCGGGAAATAGGCTGTATTTAAACCCCATAGGTGGGAATACAGCTCATAACTGTATGCAGCTTTCCACTATAGGCAGTATGGCAAGAGTTGGCGAGGTCATGCGCTTCTGGGTGCAGCGCTGGGACATACAGGGTCCAAGTTCATGGTAGGACTTCTGGTACAAAATCATGATGAGAGACTGCTGTAGGGCCAGTACCAGGGCTCCCAGTATAAAGCTGAAGCTTGGGATCATCTTGCCTATTTTCTCACCAGTGCCACTGGTATCCCTCAGACTGGTGAGCAGGTCCAACACCACTATGTTGACTTGAAGCGGAGGAAGAGGAAGCTCTTTGATGAGTGGGTCCAAGATACAAGGCAGAGGGGTGATGTCCCAGCAGTGTGTAAGTAGTCATACCAATAACTGTTTACTAATGTCCAGCCAGTGTATGTGATGGATAGGTATGCCTAAATATTTCTCTATTTCCCTTACAGCTGCAGCTGAGTGGGCTGTGAATCAGGAAGCCCATGCTAGCAGGTTGAAAGGCTGCATTGTGAGGCTGGTGAGTAGCAATCCTGCTTGTAGTAGTCATACCAAATACATATACAGTAGTAGAAAGTCACCTGGCAGTATAAAACCTGTGTACTGGTTGTACTGAATAAACCAGACAATATAACAGTAATAGTCCCATATAGGTCAATTTTAAATAAAACTGTAACTGCCTGACAATAAAGTTCTAAATCCTGGATTGGTTGTGTTTACTCTGGTATTGTATGGCATTTAGTGTTGCATTCTTTGAATACTAATGTCGTGTTAACCACTGTTACCCACACTGTGCTACATAAAAAATGTCTAGGAATGTCTGTATAAGACTGTTGTAAGTACAAGGTCAGATTGTACAACCAAGAGAGCCTTAGAAAACACAGAAGGAATAGACAGCAATATCCAAATAGCACACTCTGATGAAAATTTAAGTGTTGTATTTTTAGCAGACACAGCCATGGTTTGAATCCTGGGAGTGGTAGTAAGCTGTATGCATAATCATACCTCTCAACTGTAATGATTTTTGCAGAATGTCCAGATAATTGCATCATATTTTCAGCTTGTTCCTCTATCCCCCTGGCAAATCAGTGGGATGATCTCAGAACTGTAGTCAGTAAATAATGACATACATTTGATTTCCAGACCTCAAAACCTTCAGAATATATATTAAAACAAATCCTGTTACTCTAGCAACTCTCCAAGTTTATGAGAGCAATATTCAAAATATGTCCCTGTTTTTACCCCCATTTTGTCAAGCTTTGTCCAGAGTGTGTGCATTAAGAGACTGAGAGGTATGTGCATAATATTAACTAGGAATCTGGGAATATGTGTAGAAACAGTCAGGTAGTGTTAACAAACATTCCCCCACAGGTCTGTCAGATAAGAAAACCGTAACTGCCTGGCAATAAAGATTTAAATCCTGGACTGGTAGTGTTTACTGTGGTATTGTATGGCCTGACATGTAGCATTCACCAACATCTGATATCAGAATAGTACTGTTGTGTCAACCACTGTTTCTCATACTGTGCTACATAAAAATATGTCTAGGAATGTCTGTATAAGACTATTGTAATTACAAGGTCAGATTGTACAACCAAGAGAGACTTAGACAGAAAACATTGAAGAAACAGACACCAGTGTTTAAATATCTCACTTTGATGAAACAGACATTGTTGTATTTTTAGCAGATACAGCCATGGTGGTTCAAATTCTGGCAGTTGTAATAATACCTGTAGAGTAATGATTACAGCAATGATCATTAAAGTTGTGAGTACTGCAAGGATATATAAGTTGTTAATTGACATCTCTCCCCCCACCACCATATCTGCAACAATAATCTAAACACACAAATCAATGGGTATGTGTACACCAAACCTACCATTGGGACATATGTCCTATTGTTCAACAAATATTGAAATGTGTTTCTATTAATGTTCCATGTTGAAATACTATCATTGGTGGCCTGTTGCTATCAATGTAGCCTGTGTGCCATTGTAATGGCAACTGTGGTTCCATATATGCATGTGTTCTGTTAGCTATGCAACTGTTCCAAATCTGGTGTTATGGGTTAATGGTAATATATATGCATGCTGTTATAACTAATCCTATATAGTGTTGACTATTACTAACCCACATATGTTCTAAAACTGCACCTCCATAGCAAGTTTGTGAAGGCCGGTCCCAGTCAGTGGACCCACCTCTCCCACCTCATCTGGCCGTGGCACTGGGCCCCAGCATGTCTGGGACCCACCCCGGGACCTCCTTGTCCACTGGTCATGCACCACCTTCTGGTAGAATTGCCTCAGGGATGGGGCTCACCCCCCCCCCAGGAGCAGGCGCGGACAGGATCCTGTCACCCGAAGTTAGGTCTAGGGATTGGTGCATAGTAAGCTCTGGAGGGAGTTTGGAGATCTGCTATGCCAGCTTGAGGGCCGCATGGCACATTTAGAGGGTCAGCCTGCCCCTCCTGTTCATCTCCCAGCACAGCCACCTTTGGGGCCATGAAGATGCAGTGGTGACTGCCCATGAGTGGGGACCTCAGTTCCACTGTTTCCATTTGGGGGCTCACAGGCTTCCAATTTCCAAACACCCCTCCCTGTCCAAGGTGTTTACCCCCCACAAGTGTCATATACAGCCCCTGTATGCTGTCTTGTCTGTCTTCCTACCCAACCTACCTCCCCAAATATACCTACTATCCATCCCCAACATCACGCTCTCACCTTAAGAAAAGGGCAATCTGTTCCCCCCAAAAAATTTTGCCCCATACATAGCTGTCCATTTCACACACATGTCCACAGCACACATGTAATCTGGTCTAATTGGCTTCACAACACATTATTGTTGTCCTCACCCCTCTCTCGGGGGTTTGAGCGTCCAGATATACCTCCAAATTCAGCATATATGCACAGCTATTGCTGTAGAAGAAATGGACAGCTATTGATCTTCCCTACATCTGTCCTCCACATCTCTAGCTACTTTCTCTATTATCTTTCCCTCTTTGTGCCCCCTTTTTCACCACTTTCCTATCACCCCTTTTTTCTTTTCTTTTAAAGAAATTAGCATGGGGGTAAGTGGGAGTAAGCACTTTTAAGCAGTAATGAGCAGGTTTAAGCCTGTTTGCATGGCACTAAGCAATACCTCTGCAGATTAAGTACTTCTCATGCTGTCTATAAGCCTATTTAACTGGAAGTTAGCATTGCTTACCACCACGCAAACTCACGCAAACCTGCTTACAACTACTTAAAAGTGCCTTAATCACTCTGTATCCAACAGCCCTTGTACTGCCTAGCAACAAAAAAATCAGCCCTTGCAATTCTTAAACCCAGGACCCTGCACACCATAGGCACAGCAAGTTACCACTAAGCCCTTTGAGCTGTAGATAAGTGTGATGTTTTAGCAAACATATCATGCAGCACAGCCATTCAACAGTAGGCAATGTATTTATATACATATATATATATATATATATATATATATATATATATATATATATATATATGTATAGGTTTACTATCAAATGGTTGAAAGGCCAATAGTTGAAAGTCACATAGCTGAATAACATATATGTGAAAATCTTTTATTCACCTGTCATAAACACCCATTCAGAATGTCGAATGTACAATGCAATTCAAAGAAATGAACTCGATCACTTCATTGTCATCGCCGAAAGCCCATCATTATATTGTTTCAGCTTTTCCCATTAGGGGTCGCCACAGTGGATCGTCTGTTTCCATTTCTTCCTGTCCTTTGCATCTTGCTCTGTCACACCAACCACCTGCATGCCCTCTTTCACCACATCCATAAACCTTATCTTAGGCCTTCCTCTTTTCCTGTTACCTGGCAGCTTCATCCTTTGCATCTTTTTCCCAATATACTCAGTATCCCTCCTCAGCACATGTCCAAATCAATGTAATCTTGCCTCTCAGGCTTTGTCTCCAAACCTTCCAACCTGGGCTGACCCTCTAATTTACTTATTCCTAATCCTGTCCACCCTCGTCACACCCAGTGCAAATCTTAACATCTTTAACTCTGCCACATCCAGCTCTAACTCCTGCCTTTTTGTCAATGCCACTGTCTCCAACCCATATAACATAGCTGGTCTCACTTTCCTCTTGTAGACCTTCTCTTTCACTCTTACTGGTACTCGTCTGTCATAAATTACTCCTGACACTCTTCTCCACCCACTCCATCCTGCCTGTACTCTCTTCTTCACCTCTCTTTCACACTCACCATTACTCTGAACTATTGATCCCAAGTATTTAAACTCATCCACCTTCGCCACCTCTACTCCTTGCATCCTCACCATTCCTCTATCCTTCCTCTCATCCACACACATATATTCTGTCTTAGTCCTGCTGACCTTCATTCCTCTTCTCTCTAGAGAATAGCTCCATCTCTCCAGGGTTTCCTCCACCTGTTCCCTACTCTCACTACAGATCACAATGTCATCTGCAAACATCATAGTCACTAGGGACTCCTGTCTGATCTTGTCTGTCAACCTGTCCATCACCATTGCAAATAAGAAATAGCTCATAGCTGATCCTTGATGTAATCCCACCTCCACCTTAAATGCATCCGTCACTCCCACTGCAGACCTCACCTCTGTCACACTACCCTCGTACATATCCTGTACCACTCTTACATACTTCTCTGACACTCCTGACTTCCTCATACAATACCACAACTCCTCTCTAGGCACCTGGTCATATTCTTTCTCTAAGTCTACAAAAACACAATGCAACTCCTTCAGACCTTTTCTGTACGTCTCCATCAACACTGTCAGAGCAAACATCGCATCTGGAGTGCTCTTTCCTGGCATGAAACCATACTGCTGATCACTAATCATCACGTCTCTTCTTAACCTAGCTTCCACTACTCTTTCCCATAACTTCGTGCTGTAACTGATTAGTTTAATCCCTCTGTAGTTACTACAGCTCTGCATATCACCCTTATTCTTAAAAATCAGTACAAAAATGCTTTTTCTCCATTCCTCGGGCATCCTCTCACTTTCCAAAATTTCATTAAACAATCTGGTTAAAAACTCCACTGCCATTTCACCTAAACACCTCCATGCTTCCACAGATTTATCATCTGGACCAACAGCCTTTCCATTCTTCATCCTCTTCAGAGCTATCCTTACTTCCTCCTTGCTAATCCATTGCACTTCATGATTCACTGTCCCCACATCATCCAACCTTCTCTCCCTCTCATTCTCTTCATTCATCAACCACTCAAAGTACTCTTTCCATCTGCTCAACACACTCCCCTCACTTGTATGTTTCCCTCATTATCCTTTATCACGCTGAAAGCCCAAATCACCAAAAACGCATTTCACCGAATTTCATTTCATCCGAACAAAGTAGTGGCAGGGTATATGCCCTTTACCACACTGTAGTGCAAACCTGTAGTTAGAATATATAGTTGCAGGGGTTTTGGGGGCCCAGCCTAGCTTGGTTTCATACTGACCAGTTTCTATTAAGAGGGTAAGTAGTGTTTAATTACACTGGGTGTGGTGTGGTGGAGGTTTGGTTTTGCAAAGGGTGGAAAATTGTTGAAAAGTGTGATTTTCGACAATGTGAATGTTTTCACATTCTGAATTTTGATAATATGATTCAGCATTATGATAGCTTTATGTTCTGAACTTCAACCATTTGATAGTAAAACTCTATACATATATATTTATACACACACACACACACACACACACATATATATATATATATATATATATATATATATATATATATATATATATGGTTTACTATTGTTTATTCGAACGGAAAAACATTTTCCATTCAAATAAAGGAATGGTAATACTGAAAGTGCAAATAACCAAAGTTCACAATGTCGAACCAAATGCTCGACACATTTGACTTGACATTGTTGTCGAAACCACCATGTGATAGCCTTATAGGAGCTGATATAAATCAAACTCCTATACAGCTATCACTTTTTTTGCAGAGGGCAAGCTCCCCTGCACCCCCCACACCCCCAACTTATATAGTCTAACTCCAAGATCGCACTACAGTGGGGATGTGGATGAATTTCCACTCCCCACTGTACCACGATCTCCATGCAGATAGTTGATTTCTACTTATGCAAATGTAGTTGTGCATTCGCATAAGTGGAGTCGACTATCTGTTGCAAAACTGATTGTGCATTTGACATTCTGTTTTTCGGCACATTGCAGCCTATAGAATGTCATTCACACAAACAATAATAAACCTATATATATATATATATATATATATATATATATATATATATATATATATATATATATATTATATATATTATATTCGGACATCGGATCCACACTCTGAACCTCTCACTGCAAAACATCTGACCAAAGGCACTGTAAATGGGGGTGAAGGGGCTCAAAATAGGGATATCTTGAAATTTTTGCCATTATCCCTTCCTCCACAGCTGAACTGATCTGCCTTGCAACAAAATAACAATCACTTGCAAGTCTTGAACCCAGGACCCTGCACAACATAGCCACAACAAGTTACCAGTAAGCCATCTAAGCTGTAAGATGTTAGGATGATTTCTGTAACATAACATGCAGAACAGTCAGTCTACCATAGGAATGTACAATGCAGATGCACTAAACATTCTAATGATACATATACTCACACACTCATATATATATATATATATATATATATATATATATATATATATACATACATATACACACACACACACACACACACATATATATATATATATATATATATATATATATAAATATATATATATATATATATATATATATATATATACACATACATATAAATATATAAATATTTATAGATATATATAAAGAGAGTATATATAGAGGGTGTGCAGCCTATCAAACAGCCATTATTCCTACACTTGCCTCCTTTTCAAATGGCCAGTGCCTGATTCTTTCCTACAAATGAGAATTATTGCATGAAACATATACCCACACACAATGCAAAGGACATGACACCACACTCAGTTTGCATACATATTAATGATTATTTTTGTACTATTTCAGTTGTTTATGCCATTTTGTTTTTAATACATAATAACTGATTAATGCAACTCTCAAAGAAAAAATATGATATAGTAATCTGCAAAACATAACATACTTTGCTGTCTAAGCTAAAGCCTTCAAGAAGTAGAACAGTGAAAAGCACACTTGCCTTGAAGATGAGAATCAATCAACACTTAATTACAGATGTAGTTCAACAGCCTCCAATTACACTCTGTACTCAACCCCATAGGGGGGAAAGTGTCAGTTGTCACAATGTAAATGTATTTGTTACATAACAATGCTTAACTTAAAACATCACTATCACACTGACAAACAGAACTGTGTGCAAGACAGTAAGGTCTAGCCCACCACTGTTTCCATGGTGAAACATATGGAAATGTACAGTCATATACCTTATTGTTTCTTATTACTGATATCCTTCACATGTTGTAACAGCCTAGGTTAAAAACATTGAATACCCCTCCCCCATAAAATGTTATACAAGGGCATATAACAGTGTCCTCCATACACTGACCTCCAGACTGTACAGGGTCACACATATTTTGTCCAGCTGTAGCCCTCATATATATGGACCCTACCCCACAACTCAGAACTTGTGTGGGAGTCCACAACATCACTGGAATGATAGCAGGAATGTCAGCACTAAATAACGATAGACCATTAACTATCAACCTTCTACTGCATGACATCTGGACAATGCCTGGTATATAGCTGAAACACAGGGCCATATTTGAAATATTGCTGTTATACACTGTGAAAGTTGCTGATATTACAGGATTGGTTGCAACATATCCTTACTCCGGAATATGAAGTCAGAAACACAAATGGATGTTGCCATGGACTGATAGCAATCAACGGAGAGAATGCCACTGATATGTCAGGGACATGACCTGTGTGGGAACAGACAAAACGTAACAGCCAATCCTCTGGCCATCATGTGGATAGGCCCACAGTTGAGAGCTATGCAGACAGACTGCATTCCATGCAAAACTAGCATGTACACACAAACCCTGTAAAACTAGCAGTATTCAATGCATATAACAGCAATACTCACACACTGTCCCTATGTTTGGAACCTTATACAAACATGTAGTTGGTCTGTGTGTACAAGCCCTGTTGTAAGAGGTATAGCTACCTGCTGTCTTTAACACTGCTGCCCACACACACACACAGGAATGATGTCTTCCATACAGGAAAGGCAACGGGACAACGTCCACGCTGTCACTGCATACAACAAAATAAAATGTGTACTGCTACTGATTGTTGCATTTCCATGACACTGATATGGGTACTAAAGTAGGCATGCTTATCACATAGTAATCAGAAAAGTTGATAACTGTGTTATGACCTACTGTCCATGCCTACCACTAACAGCTATATGAACACCCATATACACTGGATATCAAAGTGCACACACCACTGTTGGAATGCCAGTTCTTTGTGCTGTATGCCAGTGCGATCATAGGAAATAATGTCAAAACGTTTCTCACCTCAAATGTGACCCATAACTTGTACAATTCTATTTAAAAAGAAACAAAGTTGTTTCATGGAAGGTGAGCGACCATTGCCAAGTGAAAATGTGATATGACATTAGAGTACAAACCAAGACAACTGGATGCTGTAATCATCTCAGTAGGTGTTTACACAACATACCAGTGTTAAGGTGTGCACACACATTCATCTGGCTTACTGTACTGAGTATTATTTCCCATATGCTGGAGGGACAGGTTCATAACCGAGAGACTGCCCATGTTATGGAATAGACTTCCCATACATTTCAAGCAGAGGATCTCATTGGCCCTTGATCTTGATCTTGATGAGTGGATGGGAAATAGAAAACTCACCAAAGGAATCACTCCAGTGGCTTTACTCGACAGAGGCACTGGGAACTAAGGTCAGGTGGCATGATGCCAGGGAAATACCATGGGCTAGACTTATAAAGGCTCCAGGACCATTAGCCTAGTACACACCTATGAACCTATGAACCTATATGTTTCCATAGGACAGGTTGTTATGTTCCCTATTGAACTGAGCAGGCTATAGGACACATCACAGGTGGGGATTATGTTGACATGTGCTTTTGTGGGGTCATGTTCCAATTGCACAAGTACCATGCATTGTAACAGGGGTGTGTATACTTCATATCCACTGTAGCTATATGGCATCAGCAGTACCTTACCTGTACAACCATCCTCCGCCAGCAATAGAGTAATCCCCCTTGGTGGACACCACCAAGACACAAAGCACATAATAGATTGCTATAGTGGCTGTACAGGGACACATAGGTGCAGACCACAACTTGGAAGCAAGTGCACATCTATCTGAGCAAGCATATAGGTTCATTCCTGTAAGGCTGACTATGACTAGAAATCAGACATATGTAAACCACCAAGGCCAGCTGCAACCATGTCTACACATATGTACGCATTCTCAGAGCCAGTAACACAAGTCAACCTGTACTGGGGGTGAAGCACACCTCATACACACATGTCATGGATACACACAACCTGCATCAGACAGGAGAGGTGGGAACAGTGGCACCCTGTCCACAACAGTAGTACAGGGGGATATGCACATCACCCACACTCATGCCCACATCAGTGGTGAGCATGGGGCATAATGCTGACTGATGGCAACAACAGCAAGTCTCCATGGGGCATGAGAACATCACAGTTTGCCTCCTACATGAACACAGGCATGTGCTCACAGTTCCATCAAACACTATAGTCAAATGCCACACACCTTCCACATGGAAGATGGTCACTGTCATTCCTCTACACAGAAATGAATGGTGTGTAGTGTATTATGCCATTAAGTATCCAACACTGGGGGAACTGGACAGGTCAGGGCCAGAAGTATAATGCAAGATGTACAAGCCATGTTAGCTTACAGTGTTATGGTATAGTCTGGATTATTTGCAAATAATACCCACTGTTGATGTGCTTGTAGACAACTGTTTGAGGTCCCCTGACCTTTTTTCCTGTTTATGTCTTCCAGGTACAATGTCCCGGGAAAGTCTGCTGACATACACACCCCTGGAAAATTATGCTATAATCCAGTTCCTCATAGTCCATCATGCCATCCTCTTCAGCTGCAGGGCCCAGGATCTGCAGGAGAGGACCAACCTGTGAAACAAGCTCATTCACAGGGTAAACAATGTTGGCCTGCACAACCACAATTATGAGCAGGTACAGCATTGCTGTGCGGATCTGATCCACCAAGCCTGTTAGCATGCTGCTGCAGTTAGGAGGGACCAGCTAGTCATAGGTGAGGGTCATGCCATCCATTCCCCACTGACACATGCTGTGGAGCTCCTCGCCAGCCTTGGGGCACCTGCCCACCAGCTAAGCCAGCAAGCTGAAGATGGCATTGTGTAGGTGGGTGCCCCCCACACAATGGATGAGGAGCATGCAGGTAAGGCCCCAGGGCACATTAGTAGACCACTGTTGCTTATCCATCTTCATTTGTAAAGTATCAACATGCATATGTGAGATAAGATAGTCTGTTGCTGCAGTGTAGTAATGAACAGATGTGCATAATCTCTAGTATTGTGGGTGTGTACTGTTGATGTGCTGAAATGCTGCTCTCACCATGTACCAATGCCACAGGTGCGGCTAATGACATTACATCTCTCACACAACTATTTAGGTCCCTCTGCTATAGAACTGGGACAGCAGTCTGTAGCTGGTGAGTATGGAGTTATTTTGTTTAGGTTTTCCAATACATCAGCCATGTTATGGCCATGCTATTTGCCATGAACACGTGTAACACACATACCCATAATGCACACTGTACATGTTCACTTATTGTTGCATTATGGGTAGGTGTGTTACAGGTGTGCATGTAACAACTGTAACACACCTACCCATTATGCATGGTGTACATGTTCACTTATTGTTGCTGTTAACTGCACTGCATCACAGTGGTCACCATGATGGCATATCTGAAGGGTACGTAAGAGTTCTGCAGTATACCTAACAACCTGTAAGTGCAAGATATGTGGACAGAGATGAACATAATGGTGGTGTAAATGGCCTACAGTAGGGTTATGTCTGAAACATTACCCTTATACAGTGGCTACAACAGTGTATACACCACTATTACAATGGCAACTGTTCGTGATCTAAACAACGGCAAATCACAATACCATATTCCACACCTTTTACAACATGTAATGTGATCCTAACATGAGCAATGAATGTGTAATATGGAAACCTATGTTAGGACAACAAATATAGGGAATAGATACCTTAACATACACTGGAAGCATATGTGTGCACACACTCCAAATAACATATTGTGGAAGCAGCTTGTGAGGTATTCACAGCATTCACTCTTCTTGAGAACAGACCTTCCATCAAGTACAGGGCCTCAATGTCACACCAAGTAATGGTCTGCTGTCCAAGAAGTATATCCATGACATCTGCCCACTCAGCTGCAGCAGAGGCACCCGTGGCTTGCACACATGTTACAAACCATGAAATGGATCCCATATCCAAAAGGTAGCACTAAGAGTGGGAAAAGTAGCCTTACCTCACCATTGCATATACCATGGCAAACAGTGCAGATAGTCATGTATGTGTGTATGAAGTATGAGACAACATTAATGTAGAAAATAAACAGATGCCCATCCAAAACAAATGACAACACATGTTGCAAACTGGTCATGGAGGCTGCCCAGAAACAGACAGCAACACTGAGGGACTTGCAGGAATGTCTAGTAAGTACTGCCTGTGCAGTACCTGTGTTGACAATTGCCTGGAATCTGCATAAATGTGGCCTATGGGTTAGGGTAATCAGCAGGAAGAGTTGTTCCACAGGCAACAGCATCCAGGGCACTCTACAGATAGCATATGCATAACATCAAGTCTCCCATAGGCATGTGTTGCAATGTGTAATGGTGTCATGAGAGTAAGGCTGAAAACTACAGACAGTATTCATAAAGATACATATGGTGCACAAGCAACACCTCACTCCACCTCAGGGCCACCATCCCCATTTTACCTTGATGATGCCAGTGTACACCTTTAGGTTTGCTGTTCATTAGCAGGAACTAGTCCACTAGACATGGCATTAGGAATTTGGAACACTGCAAAATAACACTCATGTGTGGCCCACAGTTGTCAAGCATCTGCAATAAGGCTGAGGATGGAGAGGGGTGTCATCCTGAAACATAACAGTGAACTGAAGTATACATCCAAACCTCACTAAGAATGGCAGTATCTGAACACAGTAAAGGCCATAAATTGTGTCAGACATAACTCTGGCTCTACAGCAATAGTGAAGCCACTGTGTGACCTCCAAAGGCTATTGTCATGAGCTGACCTTGCAATCCGGCAGAGTTGGGGGACATTTGTAGGGTGGAGTGACCAAATAATGGCAAGTGAAGATGGGCCATGCTAGTATACCCCTTCCAGGAATAGTGACTGCTGTAGTTCACTTAACAGGTGCTGCAACAAAGCATTGTGTTAAGGGTGTGGACACATATGCAACCCACATATTGTATGGATCTCATTCAGCATCTACACGACTAACACATTTGTTTGATACTGTATTGGATTGCACAGGTCATATGTCATATATCAGGTGTGTGTAATGTTAACATATGCGGTATTATGGCCCCATTGCATACCATGAAAGAGGCTGGCATATCAACAAGGGTGTGTACACTCCTCATATACACATTAAGCTTTGAAGGTTGTCAGTGTAATCAGATTTGATTGCTCATACATCCACTGCTGGTGATGAGATCTGCAAATCAGAGGTCAGGCATTAACTATTGACATCAGTCCTCATATCACCCCAGGTATGTGTCAGACAAACACATATGGGCTGTGAGCAGCAGAGCAAACATAACTGACACACATATATACATTCAGCAATGGTGTGTACACTCGTGACATATGGTGCACAGTACATGCCAGTGTGATGTACAGGTGCAGAGCAATACTGTGTACATGGGTGCAGTGTGTTAAAGGGGAAGGGGAATCACCTAATAACACAGCTAATGCATCACAGAGATGTATAATGTTGGTAACAAGGACTGAGTATGGCTGCAGTGCATTCTGTTGAGTGCCATATGTCATGCATGTTGACTGTTGGGTAATGAGAGGTCTGTGTAATATCTTTGTGCCACTTCACCTGTAATTGTGTGTGTGTGTGTGTGTGTGTGTGTGTGTGTGTGTGTGTGTGTGTGTGTGTGTGTGTGTATGTGTGTGTCTAAGTGTGTGAGTGTGTGTAGAGGTAAACCATAACGTACATGTCTTAAATTACATTTTTTGTTTGCCCCTCACAGGTGGTGAGGTGGGTCAGGGTTCCTCCTGCAGGCAAACTGGTGTTATTGTCCATACAGACTCTGACAATGATGATAGGCATGGTGAGGCACAGGCAGTGTTGTCAGGGGCTGAAGCTGTGCCATCGGTTGACATCCCACTTTTATCCACCCCATCCCCGCACACAGTCTCAATGCCCATACATACCCTATCACCATTGGCCATAATTGAGGGACAGAGGCAGATGGTGGCATGGGACAGGACAGTGTGGGGACTATGGCAAGTGTGTCTGTTCCCAGCAGCCATAGCCAGATAACTGGTGAGGTACCACACAGGCAGATGTACAGGGGTACTCATAGAGGGCTGCTGGCTGTTCATCATGCCCCTGGCTGTAGTGCAACAGCAGGTGTCACCAGATGCATGTTTTGGGCCATCATGGAGGCACAGGCATGTATGGAACATTACACCAGACAGAGTCTGAGGCTCCAGAGGGCTACTCATTCTGCTGTACTTGACAACATCTGTGATATTGCAGGTGCCCACCGTTATTTTCCAGAGGTCCTGGATAGATGCTTGGATGAGATGGTGGGAATTTTTGACCTTGTGACCATGTGGTGTCTGTAGTAGAGCATGTGGTGGCAGTAGGGTGGCAGCCACATGGACGTAGGCCAACAACACCAACAGGTGGAGGTCTACATGGACGTGCAACAACTCATGGCTGCTCACGTAGTGGCAGTACCAGCAACAGCACTGCATGGGGGTGCAATCCACATGATAATGCAGCAGGCCACATGCACGTGGTCCTGGCCAGTCCCAACAGGGACGCAGATCCAGTAGACAATTGTCATCATCAGGGGAGAGTAACATATCTGGGCTTCTGCCTGGCAGTGCCTGTGAAACCCCTGGCAGGCACAGTTCCCGTGTCCATGGCTGGAGGCAGTGGACTGTACACCTTGCCATGTATAGTCTGCAGCTTTCCAACAAACCCCTGTACAGGACAGCCACATGGCAGACATGTGTGCATACATAAAATTCACCAACACAGCTAGGGCACTTCCATACCCACACACACCACATCTGCACAGTCCATTTAATAAAGAACCCCCTAATCCACACACATAATGTCAACCAAAGGGCTCAGCCTCGGCATCTGGAAAACCTGCCAAAGCACCCTGTGCATATGATGATATCTATGCCACATCCCTGTCATCCATGACATCAATTTAGGAACATGTTGATATGGTTCTGATGCACAGGGTGAATGTCCTAAGGTTTAGCATTGTAATGCTGTTGAACATGTTTTTAGCTGGAATGATTAATGCTTACATGTCAGGGTGTGTACCTGTCCAGCCATGATGCATTATAGCTGTTCTTAACACTGTCTGATTGTGGTGAGCATAATATATTCTGTTTGTGTTCTAGGTGTCTATATGTCAACAGGATATTGGTCTGCTGTCCTGCCTACAAAGAGTGTAGCACTGTGATGTCACATTGACTGTGTCATATCCCGGGTACAGCTGAACACAGGTAACATGTCTGTATAAAAGTTACTGCATGTGCCACATGGTTGATAGGTCTGATGGGTGTATACAGGTGAGTGCATGGTGACTGATGTCAACAGCTCTTCTACAGTGGACAATTGTAAGTGCATTGTGAGGCACACACCAAATGTCCGTGAATAACACACACACACACACACACACACACACACACACACACACACACACACACACACACACACACACAGACTTTGGTGTTGATGCAATACACAGAGAATACTGTTCACATGGATGTACTTCATTTTGCAGTGAACTCATTTTGGCCTATGCGTTTCCACCCAGACCAAATTGCCAAAGCATCATATCAGGAAATAATCAGTTCACCAGTTTAATGTCATTGATAATGGTACTGACAAGGTATATGTCCTCTTCCCCAATGTAGTTCAGTCCTGGAATTGGTTAACATAGGTGTGGTGGTGTGGGTGGCACAGTCTCCCATTTTGGAGGGTGTGGGGTTTCATAGAGCCACACATAGTGTGACTAACAACTACTTAACCTGTTAACATAAACTGCATAGTATAACAGTACACTAAGCGGGGGGATACCCACAACAATAACCCCAATGTGGGTGGCTGTGGCCACAACAACCACACCCATGTATATATACCAACTCATATATCACTGTACAGCTGTACAGTGGGGAAGAGGGCATGTACACATCCACTACTAGCTTTGCTTGAATGTATTTCCACAAGATGATTGCTCTGAAATGCTACCTTTAGCCAGTTAGTTCTCGGACAAATGATCTCCTGGGACATATATTTGATGCAAACTCAAGTAGATCCCTTCACAAACACACACACACACACTTACTTGACAACACTGAGAGTAGAACCCTTATCTAGGTACTTATTGCTACTAATGTGTTTGGCTTTATTGCACACACCACAGAGCTTTTAGGCTGAGGTGTGTCCCAAGTTTCCTGTTAAGTGAAGAACATCACCAGGCCTTGTACAGTATGGTAATGGGGGATGTATTGGGTGTTAATAAACAGTACATAGTATGACATACTGTCATATACACATTGACAAACACATAAAGTCATAGACACATCTGACAGACCTGGGTTTAGCAGTACTAAATACCTTGTTAGTGAGTCCATTCTGTTACAGAGAATTTGCACACAGCACATGCATCATTGGGCTGGATAGTGTAATCAGTTACCTGTATGGCTGATGGTGACAACGGTCCTCATACAGTGGACCTTGGGACATGTACTGGGGTACCATGGTGTAAAGTCAGTATATCAAGCACCCACACCCCACATTGGGTATTGTACTCACTGAAACCCATGACAGTGCTCTGACATACCCACAATCATACATTGACCAAGACTGCAATACAACCCCTTGTATATCTAATCCATGCTACTACAGGGATATGCAGTTATTGCAAATCCCACAGGGATAGTAGGTTGAGGGTTTGTCATGGCTCTCCTAATGTCAGCAACATCACTATCCCTTATAATGTATGGGAAGGTTTATTGCATTTGGAGAATATGGCCACAGAATGCTGTCTCCTACAAATATGCACACTAACACATGCACACATTTGCCAAAACTCAGATGGTAACCCACGCCTATCTACCCATTTGTAGAACAGTGTTATGCTGGTACTGCAAGCTCCAGGTAGACCATAGGTTGAGGAGTGTAACAATGTACATGTAACATGAATTACAGCAGCAGACATTTCTAAGTATGGCAATGGGGGGAGGTGTAGGGGGTTATAAGGCCCTCAGGGATTTGTCAACTACAGGTTTACAAACACACAAACACTGTTATTCTCAATAATGCACACTGACACATTTGGCAGTACTGGGGTCCATAGGTGCAGGTGTTCCTAGGTGTGTAACAGGCTAATGTCCATGGAGAGATGAGAAGAGTAGGGCATGTGGGTACACTGGTATCATGACACCTGCCATTTGTCAGCAGGCCATCTATCAACCGATGCCACTTGAGTGATCCCCAGAGTGACAGTTAAATTCAACATCCAATCATCTGGTATTCTCTTGCAGAAGGCCATTGAGGTGCTCCAATTGACATGTATTCAACATATATTACATAACATGGCCAGTGTCTGGGTTAGAGACCTGTACCCAAGCATGTTATGTTGACTGTGGTAGTCTGGTTGAGGTATCCATGGCATATGGTACATGCAGGGTGGGGTTTCCTAGCTGTGCCATTCATAACACAGCTGGCAGACATGTCAGTGACAGTCAATAATAGATTGCCTGTATGCAGCCAATATGGATGCCTGATATCTGTACATCTGTAAAGAGGACAGAAATAAATCAGCTAGTCAACAGGTTATGCATTAGGATGAATGTTTTGACAGATAGTCTGACACTGATAGGTATGCCATTGCTACATGACAGCAGCCCTCAGTGACATGTCCTAAAACCATAGTAGTCTACAGTTAATATCCACATATCAGATCAATATCCAGTAGGATATACTTAATAAAATACAGCTCACACACCAATAACATGATAGTCAGTACTCAGAGTCCAGCTTTGCATGCAGAGATGTATGGTTCCAATACTACAATCTGCAATCTACTCTTACTTGGAAAAGCACTCTTAAAAGTAGTAACTTAATGATACAATACGTGCAAGTGTAACTGCATATAACCTGGGATACTACCCATGTATGAAACAAATACAAAGAGAAATATTGTTGTACTAGCCATGTATACTCAGGTGCTCCATACAGTATTCTCACACCCCTTGCTACTGTAATGACAGCACATAGAAGCATGTTATGTACATGGGATTAAATACACTTATTATAGATGTCATTACCCTGCTATTTTATCAGACTAGAATGTGATCACTGGTTATCAAGGCTGGGCTATGCTTAGCAGGTGTAAGCATTGCTTAAATGTAAATGCTAAGCAGATTTGCACAATGGTAAGCGGAGCCTACACGTTGTAAGCGCCTTTTCATTTAACTGCACTTTAGCACCACTTACCGTTGTGCAAATCCACACAAACCCACTTAAAGCTGCTCAAAACTGCCTTATCCACTCTGTAGCAAACAGTCCTTGTTCTGCCTAGCAAAAAAAATAAACAGCACTTGCAGGTCATGAGCCTTGGACCCTGTACACTATAGTCACAGCAGTTAACCACTAAGCCATCAGACCTGTGAAGATCTGTTGTTTTTTCAAATATAACATTCTGTACACATACTGAATAGTAGTGAACAATTGCTTTGACTACTACAATTGTTTAGCACTTGTAAGTGAAAATGGTGTTGAATCAGTCATGTTATTATATCTAAATATACACATATCAGATAAATATGGTGTGATACATCTGGGAAGGTTTATACAACACTCATGTTTACACATAACCACATAACAAGTATATATATATATATATATATATATATATATATGTATGTGGTGCTGCGGTAGCGTTGTCACCTCGGATTAAGACGTTGTCCTGTTTGATTCTCAGCTAAAGCGTCTTCTGTGTGGAGACATACATGAATGGGCGTACCTTCGTTGAAGGTTGTACGTCAGGGCTGGCAACTCGGTACATAAAAATCTACTGCCAATCATTAGTGGACCAGAGTTCCGCTGCTGTGACCCCTAACCGGGAAAAAGCTGAAAGATGCAACATACACATATGTAGATATATGTATATATGTACATGCAAACATATAAATATATATATATATATATATATATATATATATATATATATTTATATATATATGTGTGTGTGTGTGTGTGTGTGTGTGTGTGTGTGTAGATATATATATATATATATATGTGTGTGTGTGTGTGTGTGTGTGTGTGCATATATCTATGTATATATATATATATCTATATATCTATATATATATATATATATATATATATATATATATATATATATATATATATAAATAACATATGCCCATAACATGTAGTGGAGTCATACCTTAACACCATAAGTCACAACTTTTTAGTGCAAGGGAATGGAATGTAAGTATTGTAGGTATGAATGTTAAATGTTGCTACAGTAACAGGGGTTGTGTCAACAGACATGTTGTGTAGGAAGTCACTTCTGATACTGACATGTATGCCATCAGTTACTGAAAGACATTAAAAAATCATCATAGTGAAGTACCACACAAATCACAGTAATGATCCTGTGGAATATAGCAGAAATATGACCAATAAACGTGGACAGTCTGATACAATCTGGTCAGTCCAGAGGTATGCACAGAACTCCTTAGTGCAAGATGTGTGAACCAAGCCTGACAAAGGGGAGGTTTAGAGCCATGAAAATAGGGATATCACACAAATACCGGAATAGATAAGCTCACACAGTTGATGCATTCACATCCTCCTGTCTGTCCTAACACGTATTAACCAGAGGAACAGAGGTCCCAAGCCCACAAATTCCCACTAGTTAGTGACATACATCTTCACAGCATCCCACTGCTTTTTCAGAAATACACAACACGTATGGTGGCCAGGCAAATGTACATCTGACAAACATTTGGACATAACATCACACTAGGTAAATACACTAATCTGCTATGCATGTCACAAAGCACTGTGCAAACTACAGGCAGACTGCCACAACACTAACCCAAGTTTCCTATGGGGGAATACACATGTACTTGCAAATATAGCAGGCACTACATGCATGTAACAGCATGGAGTAACAGACACCAGTGTGAAAGTGCATACCCACAATCAATCTCAACACAGTCACAGTCACATTATGGTAAGCCTAATTAATAGTACAGTATATGGATTGTGTGAACAAAACCATCCTCATATTTGCCACGCATATACTAACCCTGCATATATTGGCCCAATTCACAGTGTAGTCTGATGCCTAAGTGTGGTATGAGACATGTCTCAGTATGGCCCTACAAACATATATGCTGATAGAGTACCAGAAACTGGAGAAGCATGCGATGTCAGATAGAACAGGACCAAGAACACTGACATCTACCACAGTCTGTACTCAGGCCAAGTAACATATTCAGAATACACTGTTACACAATACTCACACTCTGTCAACAATCACCATAAGTACACAGACCTCAGTAATGTACAGACTACAACAGAATTTCCAGGTTTTGTCCTCAAATATAAGGCCTACTATACATAACATGTCTAGCAGTGCGATATATCACTGACTTATCAGGAATGATGTCAGTAAATAATGATATACTGTACATATGCACCTCTTACTGCATGACATATGGACAAAGGGTGACAGACTTTGGAGACAGCGCACAAACACAGGGACAATATTGGCATATTGCTGTTATAAACTGAGAAAATTCCTGGTGTAACAGGGTTTGTTGTGACATATCTCTTCTAAGGGATATTAAGTAAGTGACTCACATGGATGTCACCATGTACTGACTGCAATAATCAGAGTATGCTACTGTATTTCTAAAGACAGGAAATGTGTGAGTAACACACTATATATAAGACTCCAAACTCTTGCCAGTCTGCAGATAGCCCTACATGTCAGAGTTTCCTCAACCACATAACACTGTCATGCCAGACTTTAAATCATGTAGAGCAGTCATATCCATACAAATCCTCTTAAACCAACATTACTTCAAATGTGGAACAGTAATACCTACATTCTATCCCCATACCTGGAACATCCCCCTCCTGTTTGTTGGCCTGTCTCTACAGTGTATGTTGTAAGAAGTATTTCCAACTGCCTTCTGTGATGCTGTTTGTCAGACACCCACATGAAGCCCTGCTCACAGTTAAAGAAAAGGGCCAACACCCACAAGAAGTGCTTAGTTATAAGAGTATGTTTCCATGCAATCGGCTATAGGAATGATACCATGGCTGTTCCACATGCAATTAGCAAGTGGTGGACTCCAATTCCTGCAAAGGCCATCAGCTGATCATGAGGATTACCTACAAAACTCAAGCTGCTGCCTATGCAAAACAGATATACTTTTCTACATCCACCAGAGAGGGAGAGAGAGAGAGAGAGAGAGAGAGAGAAAGTACTGAGATTCAAACCTCTAACTGACTACATATTGCCGTTACAGTGTTACACAGTTATTGCTTGTGCCACTGACCTCTTATGCTGGAGAGCTGCCCAAAGGTATCTTTGAAGGTGAGTGACATCAGCAGCAGTGGTAAAGGAGGGGTAAGGGAAGTGTAGTAAGTGTGAATGTCCACAAAATCAGATGTCAACAAAGACACACACACACCCACACTCTCTCACAGAAACTCACACATTATTACAGTTGGCAGCATCAGGATTAGAACTCCTACCTAACTAGTTTGTTACACTACAGTATTACACAGTTATCACAAGTGCCACAGAGCTTATAGAGCTGAAGCATGGCCAAAGGGTTATTTCAAGGTGAATAACATCTGCAGGTGTGCTAAAGTTTGGCAATGGGAGGTGTAGTGAGTGTGAATGGCTTTAAAATCTTTCATCTCCACACAGACACACACACACACACACACACACACACACACACACACACACACACACACACACACACACACTTGCCAGTACAGAGATGTATAGGTTAATTGCTTCACAGGTGTGTAGTAGGTGAATGGGGCTGAAGGCTGTACAAGGCTAGGCAAAGGGAATACCTTGGCATTAGGCCGCATGACAATAGTCCTCAGTGTGGCTCAGGGGTCTAGTCCCTGGAGTGGTCCCCAGGGGTGGGTATTGTATTCACCATCCACACATCTGGGTTACTATTGTGGGTGGCAAGTGATGTGCACTACTTCCCATGTATGTGATCTATAGTCCATAACATGGACAGTGTCTAGGTTGTGCACATGTCCCACACGCATGTTCTTTGAAATGTGGAAGTGTACTTGAGGTCTCTGGGGCATATTGTGTGGACAGATTGTTATCTTCTGATGTAGCATTCCTGACCTCATTTGGTGAGACCTGGCTATGTAACTGAGGTTGTGCTTGCACCTACATTGACAGCATGATACGGGTATTCAGTGGAGTTAGTGGTGTCTGTCCATACAGGGATGTGTATAAGGCATGGTATTCCCTTTGTGGGTTACATTGGCAGACTCTACAGTTGTTGCAGGCATCCAGTGGGGAACATAGCAAAAGGGCCAGTGTATTTGCTTACTGCAGGGATGGAACAGGGTGCCATGTCCTTTTACTTGCTGGATAACACACACTCAGTCAGGAGATGCAGCACATTAAAGTACTTTCTGATGTCAGTGGCACTGTTGTGGTCAACAGGCATGTAGTCCACTGCAATCACACCATGGTTACTATCTGTGAGGCAATATGCAGGGAACTACCAATATAGTGGTTGTTGCCTAACCAGTTGTGTTTGTGTATGAGATGTTGGTGGAGAGTGTTCTCTGAGTAATAGAAGGGTTGCTTATATTGTTCACCAATCCATAATGTCACATGTAGGGCTATGGATTGTCTACACCAACCTCTCCGGTATTTGACATCTGTTGTCCTTGTATGGTGGACATTGTTACATATACTAGGTCCTCAACTTAATAATTTAGCAAAACCTAACCCCAATGGATTCTGTAATTACACAATCACAGCAACCTCCACACAGGATACTGATGACAGACACACACACAAACTTGCCAGTACTGAGATTCAAACCCATACCTAGTTATGTAGTGCCACTATAGTGTACCACATTTATCGCATGTGCCACAGAGCTTATAGGATGGATGTTGTCTCAAGGTACTTCTAAGGTGAGGAAATACTGGCATTGGGTGATGTAGTGGGTGAGAGATCCAAAAAATAAGTTTACCCTAAATACACATTTACATTTGCCAGGGGTGAGGTTCAAACCTCTATCTAACAATCTTTACGGACCACTATGTTACACATTTACCACACGCACTACTGGCCTTATATAGTTTAGGGTTGGCAACAGGTACTTCTAAGGTGGATGATATTCGCATGACTGCTAAAGTCAGGCTCTGAGATGTATACTGGGTGTAAATGGGGTAAAAATCTTTGAGGTACAGAAATACATATGTAGATATATGCACACACACAAACACTTGCCACAGATGAGATTCAAACCCATACCTATATAGTTACTGCTACTGCATTATTCCGCATTTATGGCATGCACCATGGAGCTTACATGTTGGAGAGTTGTGCCGAGGTATCTTTGAAGGTGACTAACAGCAGCAGTGCAAACAGAGGTGTACAAACACACACACAGTTGCAATCTCTGGGATTAGAACTCCTACCTAACTAGTATGCTATACTATAGCATTATGCAGTTACCGCAAGTGCCACGGAGCTTATATTTGGAGAGCTCTCCACGGGTATCTTTGATAGTGACTAACATCAACAGCAGTGCTAAAGGAGGGGTAAGGGGGGAGTAGTAATTGTCAATGTCCATAAAATCAGGAATCATCAAAGACACACACACACACACACACACACACACACACACACACACACACACACACACACACACACACACACACCCACAAACACACACACAGTTTCTATGTCTGGGATTAGAACTCCTATCTAATTAGTGTTCTACAATGTAGTATTACTCAGTTATCGCACGCACCACACAGCTTATGGGGTTGGCATTTGTCCAAAGGGTTATTTCAAGGTGACTGACATCAGCAGGCATGCTAAAGTAGGGCAATGGGAGGTGTAGTGACTGTGAATGACCTCAAAATAATTCATATCCACACACACTTGCCATGTCTGGGATTAGAACTCCTACCTATCTAGTATGCTACACTATAGCATTATGCAGCTATCACAAGTGCCACAGAGCTTATGTTGCTGGCACTTGTCCAAAGGGTTATTTCAAGGTGACTGACATCAGCAGGCATGCTAAAGTAGGGCAATGGGAGGTTTAATGACTGTGAATGGCTTCAAGATCATTCATCTCAAAACACACACACACAGTTTCCACGTCTGGGATTAGATCTCCTACCTAACTTGTTTTCTACACTACACTACTGTATTACTCATGTATCACAAGTGCCACTCAGCTTATAAGGCTGAGACTTGGCCAGAGGTCTATTTCAAAGTGACTGACATCAGCAGGAATGCTAACATGGGCAATGGGAAGTGCAGTGTGTGTGAATGGGCCATAAACCATTCCTCTGGAAACACACACGCACACTCAGTCACACACAACTTTACATTTGACAGGACTGGGTATGCAAATGATTGATGAATACTGATATGTACTATCATATTACACAGTTATCACAAGCACCACAGGCACTATAGGGCTGAGGGCTACCAAAAGCAATGCCTTCAGTGATTGACATTAGCACATCATGTGATATTGGCCAATTGGATGTGTGGTGGGTGGGGCAGGCCTCATGATGGAAATCTCTCTGTCACAGTCTGTCTCTCTCTTCCCCACATCTGTGTGTGTGTGTATGTTTGACATATTATAGTGTGTTGGCCTTGGACATGTGTGAGTATTCCTATCCAATGTGTGTACATGAATGGTGTACATTGTGGTGTGTGTTCACAGACATCTGGGACTGACAGATATGTATATATCCACTGTGTTGTCAGACATGGCTTCATTTCTCTAAGTGTAGGAGCATGCCCAGTATGACCTTCTGTACTGAGTGTGTGAATCCATTCCAGGTAGATTGTACTCCAGTCCAGGGTTTGATGTTCTATACCTACAGCTAGCAACTTGTTTCTGCAGGATATCTGTAGATAGGTTGACAATACGGAGTCACAATGGGTGACAGATAGTGGAATAGTGTAACTATTGTGTCTGTGCTGCTTGTGTTATATGGTGTTAGCAGAGATATTCAGACATATCTACTGTTTTCAGTTTGTAGGGACTGTGTAGCATGGAATACTGATGTAGTCAGGCCAATCAATGTCTGACCACAAAAGGCACAGTTATGAAGTAATGAAAGACTGCCTATGTCCCCACACAATGCAGCATAAGTGGAATGACTCAGGTATATCTGTGAGTCAGCTGCAAGAGCCTTCCATATCACACATGCACTCAGCTCACCCCACCATCAGCTATCATCTACTGACAGATATACTTATTTGCTCACAGTTATTTCCTGGGAAATACAAGATGAATGAAGCTGTGTCCAGTATTGTGGTCTGCAGCCTACATATTGTTGCGCACTCATCCCATTCTGGAGGGGTAGCTGCAGACACTTGCTGATGGGTCTGTGTAAATGGTCCAGCACCTTGGTAGTGTGGTGGCTGAGGATCGCCTGCTTGTACATATATCGACGTAACAGAATGGCCATATCCTGCTGTGGCCATACCTCTCAGCTGTACAGATTCACCCAGGTTACCCAGAGGCAGGGCTCATATATCTGGTCAGTTCCCCTTCACATTGTGGTTTACAAGCAGGTTTGTAGCCACCCATTACTGGGTTTGCAGGCAGGGGTAGTATGGGCACACATCAGAGTTTCAGACTTCACACACTTCATGACATCCATGCTTCTACATTCCTCCACTCTGTTATTCTATCCTCTTCCTAACATTATGCGGGTGATATCTGAGAAGTATTCCTATAGTTTTCCCTTCATCCCAGTGGTATTTAGGGGTTGGACCACAGTTCATGCAGTAGGACATGGTGGGCATGCTACTGGGATTTGTCAACATTGCCTTGCATTTGTGTTCTGTTGACTGTGTTATGTTGTTAGTTGGGACCCCATGAGATACCATACATTGGCAGTACGGGTGAGGCACAGGCCTTTGACAGAGGACTGTAGGCCATTTGGTAGTGATGCAGGCCATCTGTAGCAGGCCAGTGCATTCTGTCACTCCTACATTCCCAGGCTGTGAGCCACTGGATTCCCCTGGGGTAACAGGGTAAGTGTGCGAGGTGTTAATGGCAATAGTTTCTGTCCATATTAATCCATTGGTCTGGATGCTGGAAGGGTGCTGCTTACAGCTAGGGACACACCTGCATGGGGCACCTCTTCAGCATACTGCATTCCGTGGGTATTCCCATACAGAAGTGGGGGGGTCATACTGTACTCATTCCCCACAGCAGGGATATGACCTGTGATAAACCTGTGGATGATGGTGGGGTGAGCTGAGTGCATGTATGATATGGAAGGTTCTTGCAGCAGACTCACAGATATACCTGGGACATTCCCCTTATGCTGCCTTGTGTGGGGACATAGGCAGTCTCTCATTACTTCATAACTGTGCCTTTTGTGGTCTTCCACTGATTGGCCAGACTACATCAGTATTCCATACTACACAGACAACTAATGTGCTGGTAACCTGTATGTGCAATTCCAAAGGTGTGTGCAGTTGATAGTTACATTTTATGTACTCTGTCTATGGTACTTCCACCTGTGTGCTGTGTGTATGTCTGGGCCCACATTCATGGCATGTCCATATTTCAGATGGTGACAGATATTGACATCTGGACAGTGAGTATGGATGACTGCTGACATGGGTATTGCTGAGATGCATTGTGGTTGGCACTGCAGTTGTCAGAACATGGCACTGTCATCAACAGTACTGGCCATAGACCAACTTGACACAACCCTCCATGCCTACATGCTGACCACTTCCAGACAATATTGAACACACAACAACCTAACACACAGACCCCTGCATATTATACACATGCAGCAATCTATCCTGTAAATTGGGCCAGCTCAGGTAATCTGTGCTCTGTTATTAAATCCACACGTACATGTTACTGCATTTCTACATAGGATTGTGGTGGGTGGGGCACACCTGATGACTTTTGCCATGACTGTACTAGTATTTCAGGTACTCTGTTGGCTTCCATTTCATTTTGTATTCTGACCTATCATGCAGACTGGAGGCATATCAGTAGAGTACAGATCTTAGGTTTTATTGACCTATATTTCAGTTTCAGACTTATTACCTTCAGAACTAACATACAACTGCCAGACCTGTTGTAGTCTGCCTGTGTAGGTCTTGAGGGGGGCTGTTCACCATCAATTGGAGGCCTTAGCCCAGTCTTTCTTTATGGTCATCTACATCTGTCCGGCTGGCTGAGTGTTGGGTATGTGAGCCTCACTGACATGCATGTGTGTTTCTTATGGACACACATTTAGGCCACCACATATACTGCAGTGGGATTTATCACCTTGTCTAGTACTGCCTACTTTATTGACATCAGTATTTGTTATGGATTTCATGCTGCCCATATAGGTGTCTACTATCTGCTGCCATCCCATTCAGCCACTCAATTCCCTTGCATGCTCACATCCATACCATAGATACAACTAGCAGAACATACTACTCCATTCAGCAATTGATAGGAAGAGTTACTTACCTTGTGGCCGTGCCAGTATTGAGGATGGTGCTGGAGTGGGGACTATGTTGGATGCACAGAGTATACTCCCTATACATGGTAAAGCACAGGTAGTGTCATGTTTGGCACCCCTTTTACTGAATGTGTGAGTCAGAGAGAGGTATCATTCCCTGGGTCCCTATCATGTCAGTGTATGTGCTATGCATTGCCTCTTTGCCATAGCCTGGGCATACTGGGTATGCCTCCTTCTGCCAACATTGGCAGGCTCAGGTTGTTCCTCCTCCAAGTCCCTCTGTGCCTGTGATGGCCTTGGCAATGGTGGACGGCTGTGTGGCCTTGCCCTGTGCTCTTCCTGCTGCAGCTATTTCCACAGGATCATATTGTCTAACATGGCACATGCAATGAACATTTGTGTACATGTAGCTGGAGAGTACTGCAAGGCTCCACCAGTTATGTCCAGGCAGTGGAACCGTGACTTGAGCATCCTAAACACACGCTCTATTATGATTTCATTTTTTGAGTGTGCCTCATTATGGAGTTCTTGTTTGGGTGTGTGTGCATTTCTGATGGGTGTCATCAGCAACTACTCCAGTGCATAACCAGCATGCCCCACTAAGTGGCCATATAGGATGTCCCCACTGGCAAATGTCTGGTACAGCTGTGTCATATGCCAGATGTGGGAGTCATGATAGCTTCCAGGGCTGTCAGCACACACATTCAAGATAATGCTCTGGGCATCGCACACGACCTGGCAGTTGATGGAGGGGAACCCCATGCGGTTTATGTAGATCTTACTCCGCTCGCTGGGTGGTGCTTTGATGTGTATGTGCATACAGTCTATAGCACCCACTACCTCAGGGTATTTGCTATTTGGTGGAAGAGATGCATATTGCTGGTCAAAGCCTCACGGGTGTTGAGGAAGTATATCTGCTCACCTGCATGTGGTGACATAGCATCCAGGAACTGGTTGAGTAACTTGGATGCTGATGCCTGTGAGATCCCCATGATATCCCCAGTTGGCCTTTGGAAGGTACCTGTGGCTAGTAATCTTAAGCCTGCACATACCTTGGTATCCACTGGGATGGTTCCCCTCTGTTGGTTCTGTGTGTGAGGTGTGCCTGGCACAACTCAACAATTTGCTGCAGAATGTCCCTGTCCACCCTATAGTGCTCCACTATCTTCAGCTCATGTAGCCCCTGGTAGGTTACCCTGGGTCTGTACACTCTTCTCCTTCTCCTCACTGTGGGTTGGTCATTAGCATTCACATCCTCACCACCCTCAGTCTCATCCACATATTGATGTATGGGAGCAACAGCAGCCCTTAACATTTTGTTAGTTTTGTCAGGTAAAATTTCCCCATCTGTGTACACTGGTGGTGTAAAGTTTGTGGGAAAAACTAGTGTGAAAGGTGTTTGCATAGTTTATAGTGGTATGCTGGGCTGGGCTGCTGCCTGTGTAATTGGCTGATTCTGATACATTTCACCTGCTAGCTGTGCTAGTTCTCCTTGATTGCCTTCCTACTGCTGTTTTCCATTCCCATTGCCTTCCCATATAAGCCCAGAGGAGCGACTCACATACCCAGTGCTCAGATGTGAACAGAGCTGCTGTTTCCTGTGTGTTTTTTTTTTTTTTTTGTTTAAAACCTAGTGTGCAGTGAGCACACCTGTTTAGGCAATGTAAACACTGCTAGGCAATGTCACACACACCCCCCTTCCTTAGCTGTGCTTAGCTAAGGGCAAACATGGGCCACAGAACTCCAATAAGCTTACAGCATGCATGACACTCCCACTTATGAGGTCATTTACCTCTTATACTTATGGCATGGTGTTGCTGCACCTACACGGTTGAGTGCAAGCTAACATTGAGAGGAATTCTGTGATTCAGTATCAGTCCCCTCATTTGCATAAAACAGAATGCTAATTCATAGTTACCACACTCACACTGAGCCTTCCCCATTAGCAACCACTAATCCCTAGTATTGTTGTCTTATGCATGGCATTGACTATCATGGCGAAATCCTGATTTGGGTTTAAAAGCTTATTTCCAACTTTTTTTCTTATTTTTGGGCTGATCCCGTTTATGCACCACTGTCCTACACTTAAACGGCCGTAATCGTCCAAAAAAAATTAAAAGTTATTTTTTATAATTTCACAACTATTTCCCATGTCAATTGCCATATATCTGGCCATTGGCATGCACACTACATTAAATACATCCACATATTGATGTATGGGAGCAACAGCAGCCCTTAACATTTTGTTAGTTTTGTCAGGTAAAATTTCCCCATCTGTGTACACCGGTGGTGTAAAGTTTGTGGGAAAAACTAGTGTGAAAGGTGTTTGCATAGTTTATAGTGGTATGCTGGGCTGGGCTGCTGCCTGTGTAATTGGCTGATTCTGATACATTTCACCTGCTAGCTGTGCTAGTTCTCCTTGATTGCCTTCCTACTGCTGTTTTCCATTCCCATTGCCTTCCCATATAAGCCCAGAGGAGCGACTCACATACCCAGTGCTCAGATGTGAACAGAGCTGCTGTTTCCTGTGTGTTTTTTTTTTTTTTTGTTTAAAACCTAGTGTGCAGTGAGCACACCTGTTTAGGCAATGTAAACACTGCTAGGCAATGTCACACACACCCCCCTTCCTTAGCTGTGCTTAGCTAAGGGCAAACATGGGCCACAGAACTCCAATAAGCTTACAGCATGCATGACACTCCCACTTATGAGGTCATTTACCTCTTATACTTATGCCATGGTGTTGCTGCACCTACACGGTTGAGTGCAAGCTAACATTGAGAGGAATTCTGTGATTCAGTATCAGTCCCCTCATTTGCATAAAACAGAATGCTAATTCATAGTTACCACACTCACACTGAGCCTTCCCCATTAGCAACCACTAATCCCTAGTATTGTTGTCTTATGCATGGCATTGACTATCATGGCGAAATCCTGATTTGGGTTTAAAAGCTTATTTCCAACTTTTTTTCTTATTTTTGGGCTGATCCCGTTTATGCACCACTGTCCTACACTTAAACGGCCGTAATCGTCCAAAAAAAATTAAAAGTTATTTTTTATAATTTCACAACTATTTCCCATGTCAGTTGCCATATATCTGGCCATTGGCATGCACACTACATTAAATACATGCTTTCTTTGGTACTGTCATGCCTCCATTTTGTAATTTCCAGAAATGTATTTGGTTAGTAACTGAATACATTTTTGCAGGTTACACTATTCCTGCACAGACACCTGCCTGCTTCCTGGATTGCTAATTCACCTCATTTGCATGGTTTTCACCAGCAAATGGGGTAATTAGCATATAGCAGGTGTGTCAGTACAGGAATAGTGCAGGAGGGCTCGTGCACATCCCGGGAGCTCGTTCCTGGATTACTCGTCGGCCATATTGTCTGCAGCAGCTCTTGCACTATTCCTGCACTCCATGCAGAGCTTGCTGAGTCCCAGGGAGTGTTTGTTTTCAACATAATGTAATTTAATTTCGGTATCTGATGTTATTTGGATGTTACTAGTACAAATTACAAGATAAAGAGACGCTGTTTTAGATAATGAGAATGTTCAAACACAGAACAGAGGAAATGTGAACTATGATAATTATGGTGAGCCTTTTTTAGAAGAACAAGTACTATGCAGGTCAGAACGCTTGAAAGAGCGATACCAAGGTCAGCAGCAACCACAGCACTATTACCAAAACAGCAACAGAGGCAGAGTCAGGCAAGTGCAGCATCAATATTAATAGATAGGTTATCTGTATTTGACTGCAAATTGAATGCCAATTCTTTGGATAATAGTGCTGACAATGCCGTTGAATTAGTTAATTATGACCTAAATTTTACTGAAGTAAATGTTACTGATGCAAATGTTGAACTTTTTGGAACCTTTAATGAACATGTTATTTTAGACGAAGCTAGGCTAGTAGATGGTGAAATCCACCATAGCCAAGACTTGAATGTTAACATTACTAGTGAAATTACAGTACTACATACAACTGATGATTTAAATTGTGAGGTTATCAAAGAAGGAGGTTTTTCTGTCTACAACTACACAGATAAAAATTTAGAAGGAGGTTATGTTTCACTTTTTAAAAAGGGTTTCAAATTTGTTCCTGCCTTTAAACCTGATTTGGGAATAGTCCTGTTAAATCTGAAAGCATATGTGAGATTACTTAATTTAAAAATGTTTTTTAAAGGAAGAAACAATTTGATTAATCAAGAAGAACATTTTTTATTAAGAAAAACAAGTACTTTTATACCGCCTAGTAACCCTGTTATTCATTTATTTGAAATGTTTTGCGAATTGCAATTGAGAAAGGTATGGAAAGATGGACAAAATACAGATGATAACCTCACAGTAGCTGAAAGGTTTTGTTTGAAGGAATTAAGTGCTTCTAGTTATTATAGAGTAATGAAACCAGATAAAGGGGGAGGTGTTGTTATTATGAGCAGTATAGATTATATAAACAAGATGACTGATATGCTTAATGATGAGAGCACTTATATGACGGTGTCAAAATATGACATTATTAAGGCATACACTAAAATCGATTGGATGTTATACGAATTACTTATGGATGGTGGAATAACGTAACAAGAGTATGAATATATGTTGGTTGAATACCCTGTGACACCATCCATATTTGGGATACCTAAGATACATAAAAATGTTAACAATCCCCCTTTTAGACCGATTGTGGCAGCAAAATACTCTAAACTAGAAGCAATTGCACGTTTCATAGATATTAATTGTAGTGTAGTAACTAAGAGTATCAAACATGTACTAAAAGATTCATGGCACTGCTTAGGAATACTTAAAGATTATAGTGCAGTTAATCTGGATGAATTACACTTAATTACAATTGATATTGTGAACTTGTTTTCTATTATACCTTTAAAAGAGGGCTTAGAACTTTTCAAAGGAAGTTTAGAATGTTATGGTAAGATGCATATGGCTAAACGTAAGACCTTAGTAAGTTTAATGGAGATGGTGCTTGACAATAATTTTTTTAAACATGGTGGCGAACATTATAAGCAATGTTCTGGAGTAGCTATGGGGGCAAGATGTGCCCCCATTTATGCTAATTTGGTTTTAGCCATGTGGGAAAAGCAGCACCTTTTCACAAGTAAATTTTGGACAAAGATAGATTTATATCTGAGATTTCTTGATGACATATTATTATTTTGGAAGGGTAATAAGGACGAATTTAATGAATTTATAGAATATTTACACAGTACAACATCATTTCTTAAATTTACGTATCATATTAGTAGGGAATCATGTGAATATTTGGACATAAAATTGTATAAGAAGGAAGGTAAACTTGAGTCCAATATTTATAGGAAAAGAACATTTTCAAATTCCTATTTGCATTACAAAAGTTGCCATCCTACTTTTCAAAAACATAATCTGGTAAAGGAACAAATGGTTAGGCTCTCCAGGATGATCAGTGAAGACTCTAATTTTAATTATGAGATGGACAATTTATCTGACATGTTAATTGAGAGGGGATACCTATATGATTTATTGATTAATATTAGAAATGAGGTGACTATTAAGAGAAATTCTGATTATAAACCAATATTGAAATATGGTATACAATCAGCATAATAGTAAAAAAGGTGATAGTGGTTTGAAATCAAAAGCTATGGTATTACCATTTAGTAACCTTGCACCAGTTATGTTAGGTAGTATAAGAGATGCATGGGAAAAAGTTTTTTGTAATCAAGCAGACATTTTGCAAGAATTAGGTCAAGCACCAACTATTGTTTTTAGTAGAGGCAAGAATCTTAAAGACTACTTTGAGAGTGAAGTTTTATTTAGGAATTCTAAAATGAAAAAATGTGGTTTTTGTAGATCTTGTAGATTTATTATGGACGGGACTTATCTGACAATTAAGGGATATAAAAGAACTATTAGGTGTCCAGGGCATGTAAATTGCAATACTAAGTTTGTAATTTATGTAGCTACATGTTTATCATGCCAAGCTTTCTACGTAGGGAAGACTATAAGGAAGCTAAAAGATAGAATAAATGAGCATGTTAGAGACATCAAGAATAAAAAAGAAACCAACTCATTATATACGCATAGTAAGAACTGGCCATATTTTAAGAGATTTCTCTTTTTTTGTGATTGATAGGATCCCACAACATATTGATAAAGAAGGTGATATTAATACGCTGCTTGAATTGAAAGAATGTCTATGGCAGCTAAGGTTAAATGCGTGTAGCAAGCCAGGAATAAATGAATATATTTCCATGGTTAGTTATTTAAAAAGGAATTCCTACAGTATTTAATGTTAATTTTTAATTGTTAACAATTTTTATTATATTTATATTTATATTTATGTGTGCGTAACACATGTATACATATATAGGCTTATACTTATACTCATACATATACACATACATATTTTTTTTTAAAAATTATTTTTATAGTTTTTTATACTTATTTATTGCATTAATAAGTATTATTTATGTTAGTTGAGTGTTATTTATTAATTTTTGTTACATATGAATTTGAGTAATACATTTGTTACAAAAATTTTTAGATATTTTATAATTAAATTTAATAAAGTTACAAGTTATAACAATTTTTCAATGAACTTTTATAAATTTATGTAACGCATACACACATATATATATATATATATATATATATATATATATATATATATATATATATATATATATATACATATATTTTTGTGTAGTTTTCTTATGTCAGGTTCTATGTATGTATTATTGTTATGCGAAGGTATATGACATTTGCACACACAAGTTAAACAAGTTATTATAAAATGACTTTCAATTAATTATTTAATATATTTTTAAATGTTCTTAGATATTTAAACAATTGTAACAAATGGGATAATTAGGCACAATATATAAATCAGCTGCTTTAATTTTAACATTACTCTGATGAAACCCGTGTTTGTGGCGGGTGAAAGCGCTCAGTCTTTTGTTATGAATTAAATGCTTTTTCATTATATTCAGTGCGTATCGTTATTATTTTCTATTACAAATTACCTCCTGCTCTGTGAAGCCAAATGTTTTATGCAAGAGTTTGTAAATATATTTGCAATCTGTTGTGAAGAAACAAATAAATCCAGAATGGAAAATCCTGCAGATGAAAAGCCATTTTTCATTCAAATTCAGTTAACAGTTTGGACATTTCACTGTTAGGGCACCAGTCACAATTTCCTTTCATGTATAGTTAATTCAGTCATTTTGAAATATATATTACGACTCTAGGGAAATATGGCAAAACACTCTAAGCACTGGATGCAGAAATTCAGTCTTTACCATATTGTTTTTGTTATAGCTGAAAAAAGCAAAGATGTGCAGGTTACAATTTTCCTCCATCTAGCTGGAAACAGTGACATTCAAGTACTTACATTTAATTTTACTACAGAACAGACCAATTTGTCTGTTATTAAAGCCATGTTAAGCAGCATTATCGTAACCTTAAAATATCTACCATATATTTGTAGTTTGTTTTCTCTAGAAAAGTCTGTTGATGTCTATGTGGGTTAACTATGATATAAAGCCAAAGACTGAATTTGTTTGAGCTGCATAATTTGTTCCTGAGACAGATTTATCTATGGTTTTAAAAATGATAAATTAAGACACAAACTACTTTCATGCTCTGCTTTAATTATGGACACTACTGTCATGATCTGATTTAACTTTGGATAAAGCTGTGAATGCGTATAGAGTAGCAGAACTAACCAGGGCTTTGAAAATGGTTAAGGTATTTACCTCACAGACATGGTAAAGGGCCAGATTCTCACCTTTGAGAGAAATTGGCTAGGCTTAAAATGGCTCACAAGGGCAGCTAACCTACTTGCCTATGAACCTATAAAAGAACTTTGTGGGGATCAGGATGCGTACAAAATTAAAACAAATATAAAAATTGCTAGTACTAAACAAAATAATTACATCAGGGCAAAATGCTAGACAAAGTAATTCTCTCAGGGCAAATAAAATTTGACAAAATGTTTTAAAACATAAGGCAGCAAAGAGACCCCCCCTGCTGTGCATAAGCATGATGATATAGCTAAAACAGAGAAGAGATCAGCACAACTATCACCGTTTTGTTCAAGTTGTGGTTATCAGTGTGTAAGAAACCATGTCCTACATTCAGCAGAAAATGCAGGATCTATGTAGTGCCTAACCATTTTTCTAAAATTATAAATTGTGGAGAAAATGTGAACAACTGGGCATAATAAAGAGAATTCAGAGTGTGCCAATCAAGTGCAGAACGGTTTGGGTCATCTTGCAGTAAGTTTGAGAGTCATACTTTCATTTTTAACCACGTTCCTGTTGTGTGATACTGCAAAGAATCTCTCATGCACATACAGAGACCATAAGCTACATATCTGTGGAGTAACTGATTTACAAATTGTCAGAGAAAATAATTTACATGTTTGCGAAACAGATGATTCTCATATTTGCAAACGCATTTTTTTCTCAGACTTACGCGGTAAAAGATTTGCAGATTCATGCAGTATTGTCTGTTACATCTAGCAAGCAATAGAAAATCAGATAAATAGTGCCTTCCAAACCAACTCCTGAAGTAAATCTCCTTCCCGTGGTTGGGGAACTGACTTAAAAGACTATGAAAAACCTCACCAGTCTAAAACTCATGGCTTACAGGAAAAAAAAATAAAATAAAATAGCAGTGTCTTTGCTGAAGTACCTCATTCTACAAAAGAATATAGTGGTGGAGAGATCCTTTGCAGTATCACAGAACAGGAACGTGGTTAAAATGAAAGCAGGACTCTCAAAGGTACTTTTTGTGTGAAGCTATCTCTTTGTAAATACTGCTTTACAGGCAGATGAATGTTGCTTGGATAATGTGTTACAGCTTGTAAAACATGCACTTATTTCAATTGTTAAGAGTGGGGGGCATCTTCGAGATAAGTCTGCCCTCAGAGGTGATAAAACAAAAAGATATAAAAATGCTGGGTATGTTGACCTATCAATAAATACAAAGACAGAAAGAGCATCTCAACTTTCTAGAGCCGATTCTGCTGCTCTTTCGTGTACCTTCCTCAGATCTGCCTGCAGGAGTGCGGTCTGCATTCATGTGTTGATTCCTATAGCTGATAGCTCCAGTGTTAGATGTGTTCATCTACAGTGAGTTAGATATTGCTAATGATTCAGGGCGGATTTAGTCCCTTGTGGGTGACACAGAGTTTGCTTGGCAGTTATTTAACCAAATAAGAGATAACCCTGTTTAGTCTGTTGGGGTTTTATCTTATATCTTTTATTTTTTCTTCTTTTCATTTTTTATATAAGAGCTGATCCCAGTTATTAAGTGATACAATATATATAAAAACAGGAGTGCTACAGAATCCTGAAAGCCCATAATCTTGAAGAGCAAAATCCTGAAAGTTCAAAATACTAAAAACTCAAAATCCTGAAAACACACAGCAGACTAACACTTACTATATTCCACCACAACTACATACAGAAACATATTACCCTTCACCTATATGCAGGGGGGCAAGCCCTCCTGCACCCTCCATTATATATTTAAGTAACAGGGGGTGTGGAGGGTGCAGCCCCCCCGTGCAGGGGGGCTTGCCCCTCTGCTTATACTTGGATAACAGTAATATAGTTTGTGTTTTATTTGTATCTGTATGTACTTGTGTTGGAATATAGTAAGTGTTGGTATCCTGTGTGGTTTCAGGATTTTGAGTTTTCAGTAGTTTGACTTTTCAGTATTTTGAACTTCATTTGTTTTGACTGTCATTCAAAATATCCAGAAATCATCATACTAAGAGATATATCTTTAATATTAGTCACTATGTGATAAATGCAAAATTTCATGGCATGGCATCCATGACATCGTTATCATTGAAAATGGTTTGCAGTTTATCAGTCAAGAATTTTGTACATTCTCACAAGAATAGAAATTTCAGAACATAAGCTCTTCACCGAGATATCTGTGCACCAATGGGCAGGTTGAACGATTTATATAAACTGTAAGAAGACATCATGAAAACGTGCTGCCAGCTAAAGGCGGGATTGCTCTCCAGCTCTCCTTCAATATAGAAACAGCTCCCTTTTGACATATCAGCACTTGAAACACTGAACACCCCTCAGAAAATCCAGGAGAAGAGTGAATATCTAATATTGTTCTCTTTTAAAACTCGTTTATGAAGGGGACAAGTCCCCCCTGCCCCTGCATCCCCCCAAACTTATATATATATATCAACTCCAAGAGTGCAATACCTTGGAGAAAAGGGAATATTCTGAGAAATGGCAATCTTGGACTTGTTGAATGTAAGTCCATTTTTTGGCTATTCAGTCTCTATATTATGGGATGACAAAGTTACATACTTCATCTATATTACACTGACAAAAGAAAATGCAGAATATAAAATCACCTTGAGGAAAGCTATACTATGACAGATCAGCTACACTAGTGTCTCTGTAGTCTGGGCAGATATTACAGAATTCAGAATCCATTTAGTAAACATTCAGAGCCAAGTGTAACTGTTGTGGTATGTCAGGCCAATAGATGGAGGTTCTACATTGTTGTAATCAGAGATGGACTAAGGCTCAAGTGTAAGTGTAAGCATCTGTACTGGACAGGACTGTACCTGACTCAGAATACTGAAGCTGGTTAATGGCTACCAACACTGGTCAGCTTCAGACATGAAGTGGCCTATTTGCCAGATTTCCAGAGATGTACAGTTAAACTAATCATGACATTATATCTGCCACTACATCACACGGATTACTGGGAGAGACTGTAATGCCTAAACATGAGACTTCACTGGATAAGATTTCTATACCTACTCTGCCCTCATCTGTTGGTACGGACTCTAAAGTAGAAGATACAAATCCATTGTCAGGAAAAACAGACTTTAATGCAACAAAGCAGGTTTTTGTTCCAGCTCTCAGTGTACCAGTTATTTGGCTCTAATTAGGGACTCTAAAGTGCCATGATTTGGGAGAGCAAAAAACTGTCCAGATGGAATGAACATCTAAAGATAGCAAAGACTGTGTTACAGAGCTGCTGTTTACCACATGTAAATGCCTTTTGCTTACAATTTAGAGCATCACTTTATTTATGTATTGATTGAATAGATTAGATTATCTATTATTCTTTGTGTAATTTGTAATGCCTTTAGCTTAAGGTGAGGGGTTTAATGCATAATAAACTGTAACATTAAGAAGTTCTCACAATGCTAACACCATGGGAGATATAATGTTTTCTGACTCACCTTTCAGTTGGTACCATGTTGGTAAAGAGTGTGAACACATCCGGCCTATTTCTACAGTTTGTCTGTCTTGCCATTGAGTCTAAAGCTCTGGTATGAATAAGAAATGCAACATTGCATCAACAGTATTACAGAGCAGGCAGTAGAAAATTCAGATTAGATATAGCTGGACATAAATGAGAAATCATAAACAACAAGGAAAATGGCTGGGCCGGGGATGGAGGCAAGTTGTAATGAGGTACAGGATAACAGCAAACGGTAATAAGAAGAAAGGTGGTCCTATGACAAGGAAGAAAAAGGCAATATTATGGCTAGAGCAGAATGCCAAGACTGGGAAGAGAGCCTAAAGTTCAAGTTTCTCATGCTGAAACAAAATCTTTTATGAGAAATGTGCAGGGTATCACAATGTCCACCAATGGTACCCCCTTCTGTAATTCTGTGCTATTAATAATGGGACTAGACTGAGATATTTAAAGTTATGATCAGCTTTAATTAATTTATTCATTTTTAATTTGTTAACTGGGGTAGAGCACTGATCCCATTGGACCCATTTCAGTCTTAACATGGGGAATTTCATGTAAAATGGTGCCAAAGTAGCTTCTTTTTCTCACTCGCTAAACGTTAGTGCATAAAGGGTATTGCAAGCTCTTAAAGATACAACAACGTATATATATTTGGATAGATACATGCATGTAAAGTTATGCACATTGTTATCATCTCTTCTCCTTCCTAAGGAGAGGGAGAAGCTCTAGAAATAGCACTATGATTACAAATTGTTTACTGCAGTTATCTAACATTCTTGAATACAATGCAGATACTTTAAAAACAGTCTTTAAACCTTTGTACACATCTCAATAGGTACTTTTTCTCAAGTGCAATATTTGAGGTAGTTAAGCAATTTTCTAGAGAAAGAAGAACAATTTATACACTATATTTAATATTAAAGAAAAGGATTCATCACTTTTCTGCTCATGAATTAAGTTGTATTCATGATAATGCTTGAGTGGTTGCACTTCACGGCCAAGGCCATTCACTTGTACTGGAAAACAGGCTGTAGAGGAAAGAAGGTTAGACTAACAAAACTTTTTGAGTCTTTTCTAGGGTTTCTCATTGGACCAGTCTCGGTATCATTTGGAACAGAATCATGAGGTTTTGAGACACTGAGTTTTTCATATCTCATTTCATATCTAGAACTTTCAGCTTTATCTCGTATAGCTGGTTGAAGTATGGCCTTTGACATAACTGGAGTACTTGATTAATCTAATGAACTTATCATCCTTAGTTAGAGCATCCATGTGTAGCTGTTTGATATGAGACTTTCATACTGAGACTTCTTAGGTATGACCTAACTTTCTCTCTGGTTATATTTAACAGTGGAACCATCATTAGTTTGCATCATTTAGTACCATAGTTAATCTATTTTTTGCCCTACAACACCATCTTGTCTCACACTTTCTGTCCTCTTCAGGGTTTACATGCACTGTTTGATCTGGTTGAAGAGCAGGTAGATTTGGGATGGAATATTACCTATTACAAAAACACTTGTAAAAATCTTTTGCTTTTTTGGTCATTTTGCATGCTAGATTCAAATGGAATAATCTTTGTCTCAAGTCTAAATACCAGCATAGATATCTTCGTCCTGATTTGTCTTCCAGACTTTGTGCAGGGCTTACTTCAGTAACACTGTATGGAACAGTATGGTAAGACATAAGAGCTTTGTAAGCATCATGTTGATAAAGAAAGTTTTTAACAGTTTGAACTGCTCTATTACCCAATCCACTGGACTATGGATAATGAGGACTCGTTGAACGATGTATGAAGCCATAGTCCTCAGCAAAATGGACTATTGATAGCAAGTACTTGATGAAAGGTATGCAAAGTCATTTTCCTCAGCAAATTGTTGGAACTCTGCAAACAAACTGTATACTATTATATGCAATTAGTACAATAGATATGCCATAACTGGTAAACATTGTCTTAAATATGGCAAAATGCATTAGATAGTCATATTTGGCCATGCAATATTTCTCTATCTCAAGAGCAGTAAGTCATATACTACAAGGTAACTCTTTCCTTCAAACTTTTTTATATTTTCTGTCAAAGACTGGTAAACAATTTAGTAGTAATTGTTCTCTTTTCTGGGACAGCTTATGTAGTTTGCAAACTGTCCTCAATGAGCTTAGGCTATGCAATGCAATAGGCTTAGCTATTTTATGACACTTAGTTAGACCTTGTAGTCCTTCACATATTTCTTTCAGCACTTCAGCATATTATCAAAAAGGTACAACAATTCTGTCGTGATATAGCAGCAAACTATTGTGTTCAGACAATTATGCTCTGATGGCACAGCATTTGTACATCACATATAATGCTTGTGTTCAATGATTGGGCCAATTTCCTCCCAAACGTGGATGTGGGGTTAGAGAATACCTTAGTAAATTTGGAAAAGGAAGGCACAAATCAGCTTTTACTTCTCATCACACTTTTTGATAATCTCTGGAGCAGAGGATCTAAAAACTAAATCCCTATCCAGAGAAGTATTTAAAATCTAATTGTTCATCATCTGGGAGGTACTGAGATTACAACCAGGAAAACCTTCTTAAAACAGTACCAGGGCCATAGCCCTGGAAAACATATCGACAGAGTCATACGCTCACTTTAAACTGTAAGTTGTGACCTGTAAAATGGAGAAATTAAACCTTTTAAAGCAGATTTTTTCTTACAAGAAGAAAATGCAGACAAAAACACTCCTCATACTTTTTCAGTCAGAATAAACCTTAACATATAACTCTGACAATTCAAAATTCAAAAATCAAAGCTGCAGAAGCATACATTTTTCTTTATCCTTTTCAGAAAGTGTAGAATTTGAATAAACTAAATGTTTAGCAGCAGTTGAATTAACTAAAACTATAGCTGCTGGGTTAGGTTTAGAATGACCGTATAAAAACTTAAAAGATTGAGGAACTTCATATAATCATATCATCTATCTGCCTTTATAGGGGCAACAGGCTGATTGAAAAATTGCAGGCAGTAACACACTCAGCCTCCAAAGCTGTCAGCATTAGAAGAATGGGTGAAGGTTCTGGAAATTCCATCTGTAACAGCTCGTGGTATTTTCTGAGGGAATGAGAAACCTTGGTGTTCTCTCACTGAAAAAAATAACACATTCTGGAAATTGTTTCAGAGAAAGAGAAAACCCCACAGGGAAAATCAGATACTGTGCTGTCTTCTGAGCCTGTATTAGAACTCTGAGGAGAAAAGCCTGCATATGAGCCCTCATCTTCCTCTCAGGATTCAGAACCTTGAATCTCTATAGGGAAAGAAGCATCCCTCTTTTTTTTTTCCAGAAACTACTTTATAAGAAGGATCAATAGCCTGAATTAAACCCTCAGCCAAACCTAGTAGGCTTCTTCTGTCTAGAGAAAATTGAGTAGTAGATATACGTTTAGTTTTCTGTTTCCTTTTGACCGAAAAAATTTTATTTTATTTTTTATTTAACATTTGTTGACTGGGAATGTCCGACTAGGTTCCACAGAGCCTGTTTTCAGCGGAGGCCCGGGGAGAAACGCTCCAGATGCATGTCTTTGGAATGTGGGAGGAAACCGGAGTACCCGGAAAAAACCCACGCGAACACAGGGAGAACATGCAAACTCCACACAGAAGGCACCCCAGCCAAGAATCGAACCGGAGAACCTCTTGCTGTGAGGCAACAACGTTAACCGCTGCACCACTGTGCCACCCCAGAAAAATGGAGCCAATGGTGTTGTTAATGGCAACAGCAGCAACTTCCCAGAGGATGGGCACAACATTCTGATTAGACAGGGAAGCCTCCACTGTTCTCTCTCATATGACCAACAAGAATGGCTCTATCTTGCTATTGAGGGGACCCAACAGCCACTGGGGATGTGGCTAACCCTTTGCTATACACACAAAGTAAATAAACACAATTTCTACACAGGAAAAAAATGGTTTTCAACTACTTTAAATAACTTTTAAATGGTTAGGAAAAAAAGTGCGCTCCCTTGCAAAAGTACAGTTAAGTCTCATGACAATCTATTAAAACACGAATTCCTAGATAAAAAATGGTAACTTTCCTCAGCAGGAAGGTACAATTAAACAATTAAAATTTTTATGTGGAAGTTTTTCTGCAAAGGGAACTTATCTGCTCAGCAAAGGAACAGCACAAGCTGACCATTGATCCTAGAAAGCTTGCAGAGCAGTGCTCTCATCAATGGCAGGAAAGTTCTGAAGGTCTTGTCACTCAGACCTCTGTTTTTAGGCAGCTTACTTTAAGCTTCCTAATATGGTTTAAGTGCTTGGAAAGTGTCATGAATCTTTGGAAGTTGCTTGACTGTTGATGAGGGGTAAGTTTAGCAAGCTTCCTCACAGCATGAATCTACTTTCACAGGAACAGGGTTGTTTGATGTATTCCAATCCCAATCAACTTCAACTGACTCCTGGATGATTGAGTCTCAATTCACTTTAGACACCAGTTTACTAAGGGTATGCAACAGGTGGAGGCAAGACAGTGTGCTTCTAGAAAATCGTGCGTTAGCAAATAGAAACAGGTTTTCCAGTTGGTACCACCAACATAACCAGGTTGTGAAGTGACATTATTTTTAACTTAGAAAGATTTGAAACTGGTTTTTAAGCATTTCTTTTATCCCTTACTTGATGACTGTAACTCTTTATCATGTTTGATCTCTTATTTTAGTTTTTTAAACCTTTTGGTACTTAATGGTTTATTTGTCATGATGCTCTGCACATATTAGGCAATGCCTTATTTGGTATCAGATTATGTCTGCTCAGGTGCTGGGTTTCTGAACAAAGTGTCAGCCACAATTAACTGTTTTTCAGTCACATTGATTTCTCTAACATTGAATTGTCTCAGTATCATAAGCAGACTTTGGCACCTTGCCTACATTTTGCCTAAACCATAGAAATTCAGTGGAACTCATGCAAGTCACACTTTGATTTGCATATGTTAGCTTCTTGCATTTTAGTGCTTAAAACATGTCCCTTCATCTGCAGTAAAGCAGCACTTAGAAACTATAACTACTGGCATAACACTAATGACTGCTGGCTTTCTAATTTCACAATAGGTGAGCAATGGAGTAGTTATCAGCTTTTGTTAATCTTTGCTTGCTTTCCTGCAAAAAAAAAATCTTTTTAGATGTTTTGCCTTTTGATCTTTTGAGACTGATTATTTATGGTTTGCTGATCTGTTTTTTATCAAATGAAGTATACTCATGTGTGTGTGTGTGTGTGTGTGTGTGTGTGTGTGTGTGTGTGTGTGTGTGTGTGTGTGTGTGTGTGTGTGTGTGTGCATAGATGGATCCACTACAAGTACTCACGGGCTAGTAGCTTACACCACACCTGCTTGCTGCCACTTCCTCGAAAAACCACATGCTCTAACTCCCACTAGCCCAATCTCCCATTTCTACAAAGCCTTCCTAAGACTTGATCCTATAAAAAACATAGCCCTCCAAAAATCTAAACCCTAAACCTAAAATTCCCACACAGTTCCCAACTTGCCTCCTAGGTCCCCTCCCATAAACATCCACTCTCCCCCCATAATTCTAAAGCCCCCAATTGATCCACAGACCAAAAACTCCAACTGCCCTACATAAACCTACATTTTCTGATCACTCCCTAACCCTAAAACACCCTTGTTGCTCCATAAACCTATAACTCCATCCCCACTCTATAAACCTAAATTCCACTATCACTCCCTAACCCTAGAAGTCCTTTCCCACTCCCTAAATCTAAAGCTCTAACATCTTCCTGAAACCTAAATCCCATTATCCCTCCCTAAACCTAAAACCACCTTCCTGCTTTCTAACCCTAAAATCCTCCTTCTAATTCTAAATCTAGCCTCCATTAGATGTTCCCTAGAGACAACTCCTTTTCATTTGAGTCTCTCAGGTACAACAAGTCAATGCCTCATCTAGTAAATCATATTCTCTATCAAGCCATTATCAAATGACAGCTCTGTCTTTTTCCTCCTCATTGCATGCAAAACATAAGACTTCTTGTGTGATGATGTAACCACAAAGTCAATCACTGACTTTCTGTCCAAGGGTGATATAGTATAAAATAAACTTATGAGCCTCCTTGTGATTGAACATGGCGTTTATTGCAACCAAAGCAAGACTTGTATGGAAGTTCACGGATATTTCATCTCATCACTTAAATTTAGATCCATGGTGCCACCTCTTCCCCTATTTATGCTCCTTCATGAATCACCATAATTTCTCATATAATCATTGTAGTCTCATGTTAAGACTACACATTCAATGTGAGGTACTCTTACAAGAATCTCATCAACTTCATTCAAAAAATCTGAATATTCTGTATAGCTTTTTGGTGCATAAGTTTAGACAGAAACAAAGACACACACAGATGTGCGCACACACACACACACACACACACACACACACACACGCGCACGCACGCACACACACACACACACACACACTCTTCACATTTTCAGATCTGTGAATTGCAGTTATATTGAAACAATTCTTTTATTCACTGAAAAAAAAAACAATAAACTTTTAAATGAATGGTCCTCAACAAGGGACTTGTGAGTAGCCTTGCATCAACTCACTTCCTCTAAGAAAAAGCAATTCCTGATAAGGAGAGAAATGATGGGCTCTTAGTTGAGAAGTCTAGTTTCAGAACTAACACTGTGTGTAGAGGTGAGCCTCATTATATCTAGCTGGTAATTTTCCATATTTTACACCAGCAAAGTCTTCTTCCCCAAGGATGTCTCAGAGGCTTAGAGCTAGATTTCATTGTGAAATTCTGCTTTGCTTACATCAGTCGCAGTCATGCCTATTACCAATATAGTACTACACTCACCCTCTCCAGCTGGCCACTTGGCACTCCCTGATGGATATCATCCAAACCTGTAATCCTAGTGTGGGCAGATTCCTATTAGTTTCCATCTGAACTGTCATATAGATGGTGTGTTTTCGATCAGTCTTTGTCTGGTCCTCGTTCTATACTTATTTGGTAAGGGAGACCCTACCAAGAGTATGAGACTGCAAGCAACATAACTGTGCACACACCCTTATGATATGACAAGGTGAAATTTGTCAGAAGAGAAGGACAAATACATTTTTATAATACAGAAAGATCTGATTAAGATAAGAAAGCGTAAGACAGCAAAGGGAATTATTTAGTTTCTGCTATCATATGGTGTGATTTGTTTTGTTATTTTATATGCACATTTAGGTATGGTAATGTAAGTCTATTTGATATTCTGTTTTAATTTCCTTACCTTTCACCAGCAAGTGCCAAGCAACATCTTTATAACTACCACCAGTGTGAATGAGTAAAATTAAATCTTAACATTTCATTTGAAGGACATCACCTAGTACATAGATTACCATCTAGTGTTATTCTGCAGTATCGACAACTAAAGGTAATTATAAATGTCTGGTATCAGGACCTCAAATGCCAACCATGTGGCCCACTAAACTACTAACTGCACACATTGCAATATTATTGTGGCACTCAAAGGCATGAAATCTGTGAACTACTTCCCTTCTAGCATTTTAAGTTAATTTCAAATGTTCCTCTCTGGGTTTCTCCTGAAGAAAAAAAAAAGTACTCTATTTACAACTAAGCAAATCTACAAAATGGAGTAAATGCAAAATAAAATAAATTTTATGCTAAATGAAGTACACGGTACAAAGCTGTTCCTGACATACTTCTCATGAAGATCATAGAACATCATGCAATTACTTGATGTTATAATCCAATTATATCAGTTAACTGACTGGGCATTGAAAATCTGTCAAAACACCCTCAATAAAGCTCACTAATTTTTAATAACTGAATGTCATACACAGCTTTAGTCAGTAAGCAAATGATTCTGTCTGTTTGAATAAACTGTTTAAAAACTGTGTGCTAAAGAAGGAAAGGATTTAAAATCAGTCTTTAAAATGTGCCACTGTTTGTGTAGAATCTTCATAGACACCCTGCTGCCTGAGATGAAGGAGTGTGAAGGTGTATGAAATGTTAAATTATTTAATAGTTTACTCCACTGACCTTTTGCAGATTTAGTCATTTATTGCAGGGCAAATTACAGATCCTGTTACAGATATAATCTAAAGCTGCAAAAAGATAACCAAATGAAGCTGTGACTGAGTGCTTTGGACAACAAAATGCATTTTAAGTGCCTTAGCTGTGAACACAAGAGCCTGTTCTTTATATGAAACTGTATGAGTTAGATATGCATAAATGCAGCTGCTCAGAGCATGGTTTGAGTACCCAGTGTTAACAGTATTTTCTTTATCCTTTGTCAAAAACTATACTTCTATAAACATGATCTTCAGAAGAGTTGCTCCCCAATAATAATAAAAAAACAGTCCCTTCTTCCTCTATATATAATTGTAGAGCTATATAACCCTTTAAGTAAACTGTTGTCAGCTGAGCTTTAGTCCCAGAAGATTTCACCTTCAGAAGGTAAATACATTCATAACAAATGTTTCATAGCAAAGAAAAAAAATATTTTTTAGATAAAGAAAAAGAGTGGGGCATAATCATATATACATATACATACTAACATATACATACTAAATCTAGAGCAATTGATAATAGTTTTTCAATCTTACTCACAAACACTGGCTAATCTGCAATGTATGTACTGTACCTGTGTACTATGTATGTATTCTACCTACATTCCAAAGTTCAGCCGTACACCACAAATCTATTACTTACCTTTATTTTTAAAATTAATATTTTTTTTTGATTGTTCTCTCCACTGTAACTGTTTGTGCCGCATACCACTGTAAAAACATGTCTCTTGTAATTTGTGTGTATACTGATCATGTCTAAATAACTAAATGTGTCTGCAATTTTTCTTTGTGGAGCTTTTCTCCCCGGGCCTCTGCCAAAAAAGGGCCTTTTCGGCTCAGTCAGACACCCCCGGTTAACAAATGTAAAATAAATAAAAATAAATAAATATAAATCACTGACTACTAATTAAAACATCTTGAATAAAACATGTCTAAAATTCTGCAATGTGAGACCACTAGTCATAATCTCATAATCAAACAAGAACGTGACTCACTTCAATCAATGACAGATATAAACTATGCTGTGTATTAAACAAACAAACGAAAAATGATTATACACAATTTGTGAAACAAAGAAACAGAGCTCCTATGCCTATTTTAGGAGGAATAAAGCTATAAAGGCTGTTATGACAGTTATAAGGCTGTATTTAGATGGACATAACTGCCTTTTCAACAACAGGAAGAAAAGAACAGTGCCATGTCAAGATTTCAAGAAATTTCCAAATAGCCAGACAGTATTAGTTCTTATGCATTTTGGACTATAATTTATATATATATATATGTATATATATATATATATATATATATATATATATATATATATATATATATATATATATACACATGGTTCATAGGTTCATAGGTTCATAGGTTCATACTAGGCTATCTGCCCAAGGGCATTTATAAGCCTAGCCCATAGTTATGTGGCTTTCGCCACCCCTTTAGTTTGAATAAAAACTATGCCTATCATTTTTCTGTGCCTCTGTCAAGCAGTGACACTGAAGTAATCCCTGGGGTATATCTGCGATCTCCCATCCATTGGTCAAGATTCCTCTTGAACAAGGCCAGCGAGGTGCTCTGCCTCACATGTACCGGGATTTTGTTCCACAGCATAGGGAGTCTCTGGGTGATGAATCTGTCCCTCCAGCACGTTCTATTTATAACCGTGTCAAGGTTTAAGTCTCCGCCCTTGTGGTTCTGAGGGATCTAGATTTTTGAGGTGAAGCATATTCATCAAATCTGGGTTTGACATGGCCTTATATGTCAGGCACAGGTCACCTCTGAGCAAGCGGTATGAGACTGAATAGAGCTGGAGTTCTTTCAGTCGGGCAGCATAAGACATATTTTTGAGACCCTTTATCCTTTTGGTGAGGAACTTTTGGGGCCTTTCAAGCTGCAGCAAGTGTCTGGTCAGATACATTCGAACGGGCATTGTACTCAATCATAGGTCTAATGAGTGATGAGTACAGGGGCGATGACCTCCCTTGATCTAGATGTGAATCCCTTCATGATCAGGTGGGCGATATAGAAGGTTTTCCTAACTACTTTAGCAACATGAGTGTCAAGCGAAGGCTACTGTCAACTTGGGTCCCCAGATCCCTGATGACTTTTTCTGTGCTCAGTGGATTGCCACCTATATGGTAGCTAGGGGTAACCTTGTTTTTCCCGAAGGGTATGACTATGCATTTTTGGCGTTTAACTTCAGGCCATGGCTCTGGCACCAGTTATCCGTTTCTGTGAGGCCCTTCTGGAGGATATCTGTGTCAGATGTGTTTTCGACTATGGCCCAGTTTGCAGTCATCTGCAAACTTTGTCAGCCATAACCCTCCTGTGTTTGCTTGTACTTCAGAAAAGTAGATGCCGAACAAGAGTGGACCCAGGACTGAGCCCTGTGGGACACCACTTGTGACAGGCTTTGAGTCTGACATGGCTCCAGCAACTCTGACCCTGTGGGTTCTGTCACTTAGCCAGTTTGCAACCCATCTTGTGATGTATGGGTTTACATTCAAGCTGATGAGTTTTTCGATGATACCTGAGTGGGGTATTGTGTCGAAGGCCTTTGCCAGGTCGAGGTAGGCTGTATGGACTGCCTTTCCCTCATCAATGGCCTTGGTGACTGTCTCGAAAAAGTCAACCAAGTTTAAGAGGCAGGATCTGCCTTTGACAAAGCCAAACTGGGTTGGATCCAAAGTCTGCAAGTTCCCTATGTCTTTATTTATGAGTTCCATTATGATCCTCTCCATGGCTTTGCAGATAAGGCTTGTCAAGCTAATGGGGCGGTAATTTCCAGGGTCTGTGGAGGCACCGCCCTTATGAAGTGGGACCACAGTCGCCGTGCACCACTCCTTGGGTACGTATCCTGAGGTGAGGCTAAGATTAAACAGCTTTCCTAACTGTGGGTTTAATTCCTCATTGAGTTCATGAAGCACACAGCCGGGGACACCATCCGGTCCCATGGATGCTGTGTTTTTTGCCTTAGTGAGGGCAGTTCTCACCTGGGCGTTGGAGATGTTTGGGGGGCTACAATCCTCTGGAATAGATATCTCTCCTTTTGAGGGGGAGAGGGGGGAGAAGTTTGCACTGAACCTGTCAGCCAGTATGTTAGCAATGTGTGTAGGTTCAGTAATTTTCACATCATTTTGAACTAATTCTGAGCATATCTGGGAGTTTCCTCCTAGGTTTCTAACATAGTTAAAGAAGGCCTTATGATTGTCTTTAGAGTCCTTGGCGATTTTTCTCTCAAAATTTGCCTTGGATGATTTTATGAGAGCTCTTAGTTTTTTACTTATAATGATCAAAGGTGTCTTACCTTTCAAGGATTTTGCTCTATCTTGTAGTAGCTTCCTCCTTTTGTTGTAGAGCTTGTTTATGGCTGGGGTCCACCAGACTGGACGCTTGCCTTTGGTACAGAGAGTCTTAGTTTTGTTTGGGATTGCCTGATCCATGCAGTCCTGTAGGTGCTGGTACAAGGCATTTGTAAGTGATTCAGCGGTTTGAGTAATGTTTACCACTGGCTCAGGGGCCTTAAAGGAGACCACACTAGTTTTTAGAAGTGTGAAATCGGCTTTTGAGAAGTTTTTCACTGTGGTCTTTTTTGTTTCAGGTGGGGGCGGGATGAGGACCTCCAGCAAGATTAGTTTATGATCTGATCTCACCAGTGAGGGGTATACTTCCGGTATTGAACATTTAGATCCCATGTTCGTGATGATGAGATCAAGTATGTTTTCTCCTCTTGTGGGGATGGTGACTAGTTGTTCCATGGCATTTGAGTTTATGAACTCCAGGAATCTTTGGGTTAGAGTGTTCGGGCTTGAGTAGTGTTCCCAGTCTATATTAGGGTAGTTGAAGTCACCTAGTATGATGGTGTTTGGAGATACATTTATCCCCTCCAATGTTTTCAGGAAGGCCATGTGAGGTTCCTGAGTTTGAGAGGGTGGCCTGTAACATGCTACAAATTGCAGAGCAGTCTTGCCTATGGTTAATTGCACCTGGATGGTCTCCGATGCATCGATGCGTTGCCACCATCCTTGAGGTGTGGGTGTCCTTTATGAATATGGACACCCTCCTTTCTTGGTGTTGTCCGGATTTTGGGGCGGAACGCATGATATGAGGTGAAACCTGTTAGTGCTGGGGTGCTCTCAGGAGCCTTGAACCAGGTTTCTGTCACAGCACAGACATCAATGTTCTCCATATTGAGAAGGGCCTCGAGTGCGTGCATCTTGAGAGTGAGACTTCTGGCATTGAGCAGCATTACCCTTAGTTTTTTCCTTTTGGTGTTCTAGGGTGGTAGGTTTAGAATTTGAGCCTTGCCTAAAAAGGCACTATGGGGTGGCAAGAGCCTTTGCCAATATCCGGAAGCCCAGGGTGACAGGTGCAAGCCGTCCCTTGCGAAGCAGCGTGGCTTGTCCAGCATGTCATCCCAGGCAGACAGACATTGGATCCCCTTTGAATGACACCAGAATTTAAGCCAATTATTAAAGCTGATCATCTTATCACTGTATTGTGGCATCATTCTAGGTGAAGGTAGGATACTGCTCAAGGTCAGGGTCATACCTGCCTGGGCTACATAATCAGAGAGCTCCTCGATGTCCCTTTTCATGTAGTCCAAGGAGGTACGTCTCAGGTCGTTGACACCAGCGTGGACAATGACTGAGTCGTACTTGTACCTGCTGTTGAGAGACCTGAGTGCTTGCGTTATGTGGTGGATTCTAGCGCCAGACAGGCAGCTTACTGTGACCTTCTCCTTACTCAGTCTGGTGAGCGGGACGCCAGTGTGTCTGACTATGGAATCACCAATGACAAGTGTGTCTGGCATTTTGTTTGGCCTTAAGGGCTGTGACTGTTTGACACTCTGACTGTGTGGTCTATGTGTTGCATGTGTTGGGTCGTGAGGTGGTAGTTGTTTGGGTGTCTGCTTTGGTGGCCTCTGCTGTTTTGGTAAATTTTTGATCAGAGCCTCCGAGTATGTCTTTGTGTGAGTATGTGTATGATTTGAAGTTGTGATGGTACCATGTGTGACTGGGTATGTATTGTGTGTGGTTACCTTCTCCTCCTGTCTGGTCTTGCCAGTCCTATGTTGAGAGAGCTCAGCCTCCAGTTTGGCCATATAGTTGCATCTCTCGCATGTATTTGTGTTTTGTGGGAGGAGGAGAGGATTGTCTGTGTACATGAGGCAATTGTAACATTGCCTCAATATTCCCAGGTTCACCAGTTGAGCTGGAGAGGACACTAGCAACTGATCCCTCGACATACTAGAAGTAGTAGATAAAGAGACTTTCAAAGGACTCGGGGAAGTGGGTTTTAGGCTGGTGGGGTACTATCTATAATAAGAGTGCTTTATCAAGGTGCAAGTACTGTAGGAGTAAGTGCTAGGCTTTACAGATAGAGAATAGTCTACTTGGGAATCAAGTAGAGATGAACTTTTCAGTTATAGGATATGCTGGTTAGATCAGCAGTACAGCTCGAGGAAGGTAGTTCTAAGGGAAAATTTGAAGAGTGGAATTTAGATGGCCCGAATAGTTAACCTTGTTTAACCTCCGCTGCTCTTGTGTGCAACAGTGGCAACTCCGCGCTAACGCGCGTTTAGCGTGTTTTATAGCAGGGGGCTGAAGGGAGCTAGGAATTGGCCCAAAACGACCAATAGACTACTAGTTTCTGGCTGAAACTTCACCAAATCGGACAGAAAGGCTGCTCAGTGCTTCCCACTCCCACTGGTAAGCAAAGAAACTTCCCTCCTTCCTAATAAGGCAATGGATCAGTTACAGGAACTAAAAACAAAGCCCAGGGATCAGCAACTCTGAAACTGGACTACTCTAGTTCAGTAAGGCGGGAAAACAAGAGATTTTTTGTTTTATTACAGAGATAAGGAAAAAAACAGACAGTAAATGCTATAAATGCTGTAAATCGGCTAGCGCACTTTAGTGTGTAGCCTACAGAAACAATTTGCAACAATTAGTAACTTAAAGTGCAATAAACAGTGTAAAATGCAGAAATCACTTAAAGTAGCAGTAAAACAGGCGAAATGCAGTCGCTAGCTTAATAACAGTGGGAAAGCCACAAAAAATACTTATATCTGGTAGAAAGTCAGCTTAATAACAGTGGGAAAGCCACAAAAAATACTTATATCTGGTAGAAAGTCACTCTTTTAGCTCTCTGCTGCTTGGATCACTCTGCAGGCCACCACGAGGATCTGTGCTGAGTTGGTACAAGCTGGAAAACGCGTGTTTAGCGTGTTTTATAGCAGGGGGCTGAAAGGAGCTAGGAATTGGCCCAAAACGACCAATGGACTACTAGTTTCTGACTGAAACTTCACCAATTCGGACAAAGCAATCAGTTTTGTCCAATGCTCAGTGTCAGTTTTGTCCAATGCTCAGTGTGTTAATGGGTAAGAGATGTAGCATTACCTGTTTTACTTAGTCGATTAGTACTACAGCCAATCATGCATTGTACTGCATTCGGGCTGTGTTTGTGTGACCCACACCCACATGTAAGTTAGGGGTGATGGTGTAAAGCCCCACATCAGTGGATACGAGGATGAAATCTCTATGTAAATGTACAGGTTTAGTGTTTTTACATGTAGTTGTAGTTGCTGTATAGCAATCACAAAAGGATACCTATCAGGCTTGCTTTTGCAACTATTTGTGATGAGTGGGCCTGCACGTTCTATGGTATTTAATATAGATGATCCGTGAATGGCATTGTGAGTGTCAATGATTGTTTTTATTGGCCAAGATTCATGTAAGACATATCTAAATACCTATATTTACATCTCTATCTATCTATCTATCTATCTATCTATCTATCTATCTATCTATCTATCTATATATCTATCTATCTATCTATCTATCTATCCATCTATCTCTCTATCTATATATACATGCATCAAATGGGAACGGTCAAAAAGGTAGTTTTGAGTGATTTCCTTTTCATCACCATGTAAGCAGCATTTTTGCGGAGATCGATGAATAGCATAGTTAAGAAAGTTTCATTGTTTTCTTTTGTGCGATCTTGGAGTTGATGTATATATATATCCACATCTATCTATACAGATATGATTTTATATATATATAAAGGTCACACAGACAAACCAGTTAGTAATAACTACAAGAAAAACCTAGCCAAGCTAGAGTTTTTACTGTGTGGTACCTTAAACCTCCTGTAATAGAGGCCTATGGGATATATGCAAATGACCACTTAAGGGCATCAAGTGTTTCAGCTGTATAACTGATGAATGTAAGTAAAATGGAATACCAGTGGGTAAAGGTCAGTGCATCAAAAACAACATAACCAAAATGATGAAAAGATTTTGAACTTGATTAGTTGAGATTTTATGAATGGTTAATTTTTATGAATGAAGAATGGGCGAGTATTTCACTATCATGTGTTAATTTTAAGTCTTCTGATTTGTTACTAATGATTTTTAATCTGGTTTGATTTTTAATTGAATGGTCTGATGAAATGGTATGATTTACCATGAAAGCAGTCAGCATTTATTTTACTTTTATAATTTTAGTACAGTGTTTTTGATATAGCTGCCATGCTGGTCAATATCTTTTCATAATTTTGCTTTAGCTGATGAATATCCATGACATTTTCCTTTACGTCTTTATGGACAGATTCATGCCAATAAAATCAAACCCCACTAGCTGTGGGCATGCATGTTTCAGCCTTCTTATGACCTCATCAGAAATGCATAAGTGGACTGTTTGGCTATTCTTTAAAAACCCAGGGTTTTAAACCCAACTGCTGTTCATAACCATTAAGATGTCTGCAAGATATCCCTACCAACAACCAAACCAAAGAGTAAAAACATCACACAGACAAACCAGTTAGTAAAAACTACAAGAAAATCTAACCAAGCTAGAGTTTTCACTGTGTGATACCTTAAACATCTTGTAATAGAGGCCCATGGGATATATGCATATGACCCCTTAAGGACATCAGTTGTTTCAACTATATGGCATTTGAATGTCCATGACCTTTTCTTTTTTTAAGTCTTTATGGTCAGATTCAGGCCAATAAAGCCAAACACCACTAGCTGTGGACATGTATGCCTTGTCCTTCACTGTCCCTGAAGACATAAATAAGACTGAACTAGTTCAGTAGGATTTAAAGATACAACCTCATATCTTAAATATGTGGTATATGTGTGCCTTAACTGCAAACAACATGCTGTAATACGATTGTACATGCCGCTCATGGAAGAAGGGTAAATGTGAAGCACATGTATTTATTTATTGATGATGTTATGCTCAGTTTTTGTTTGATGAATCTTGCTTTTATGTCTCACAACACTTTCAACCATTGTTTCAATAAGAACCTAATATTTCTTCGTCATTAGCGGACCGGAGTTCTTCTGTGGAAACCCCTAACCGGGAAAAGCTGAAAGACACAACAACAACTGAATCTAGGAAAATACTGTCATGAAGAGGTCCTCAACATGAATGTAGATGGTCATTATAATGACTACTGTTCCAGTATAAATTCCTGTACATTGTAATTAACTGCAGGTGGATGGCAATCATTCTAACCCAACTTCTAGAGCAGTCAGGCATTCCTAGAGCTGTTCCCCTAGGTTCATAGACAGTGCACTTTTTTGGTGCAAGAAACTTATAGTTGTTTGCTTGCAATAGTCCTTATATCCTTAAATATCCTTCTAGGTTACATGTACCTCATCTTGTAACTTTTTTCTATTTACATTATTTGTTTAGATTTACTAGATACTTTATTTTGATTGTTTTTTGTGTGCTGTTGGATTTTTTTTCCTGGTTCATGTTGCTCACTCTCCTGCCCCCCCCCCCCACTAAATATCACCAAATGTCTGTTTGCCTGTCTGTGGGAGACAGACTACTCTTAAAGGCTCCTGTTTACATGGGTCTTTTGTTTGAGTGAGGCACATCAAATTGCCACTTGTGAGCAGTACACAGCTGTTAACAGAAAAGTTCTTACTTTGTCATGTTCATAAGTTTAGGGCCTTGGTGCAGCACAGTATGCTCTTACTGGGTCAAAGATATCCATCCCTCTCTCAGACAGAGACTTTTCCTCAAGTAAAAGTTGCAAAAAATCAGCCAGGAAGAAGTGGAAAAACTGGAAAATGGATAAGCAAAGAAAGCTAATAACTGAAAAATCTAAGCACAGTAAGTCCTTGACCTTGGCACCCTATCAGCCTTATGCAAGCCTGAAGTCACTGGCTTTGAGGAGACACAGCCCTGTCTGCCTCCTGGTCTGGACACCTGCTTTATTAAAGTCTCCCCTGTGAAAGTCCCTGTGGAAGCGATGCAGGCAGTGGATTCCTTCCTGTAAAAGGAGGTCAGGACTCAACGTCATAACTCATCTACAGCCTGACACCAGTTTCAAGGTACACAAAAGAATGCTAGCCTTAAGTACAACAGACATTTCTAACTAAAAATTATGCAGTTGATTCATTGCAAGAGGTCCTCACAATTTTAATTGAACATCCCTAGGAAAGCAGGTGAGGATCGTACTGTCTAGTTTCCACTCCTGTGGGACCTTTGACTGTACCAATGTCTGATCTTTGGGCATATGTCCTACTAGTGCCTCAACCCCACCCCATTTTGATTACAGAAATCCAAAGAAAAATATGTGGCAGCCTGGCAATGAAGCATCCCCCTCCCTTCAAAACCACTGCTGCCTCTACTGCAAGTGTGCCTTTGCAGTGAAATGAAAAAAAAGTCTTCCCTAGATGATTCATCTAACTTAGAGTTAGAACAACAGTTACTTCTTAAGAAGACTATGTACAGGGGATGATCATGAAACCACTGTTCTTTTTTTTTTTTTGGGAGGGTGGGGTGCTTCCCACCTTGGTTGATTGTAAAGTGGATGAGGTTTTAACTCACTGAGGATGCTTTCCTGAGGTGAGTCTCACTGGTCATTGTTCTTCATATGGTTTCTATATATACATCAGCAGTAATTAAATATTTTTGGCTTTTATGTTTTCTCCATAGTTGTGCAGTCTGAAGTTACTATATATAATTAAGGAGGGTGTGTGGAGTTGCAGGGGAGATTGCAACATTTTTTAGTTTTTGTGATTGATGGTTCAACAGGTTTGTTTCATCTGGATGAAACTTCATCTAGGTTGGCTTTGACATCCATGTTAGAAAAATATGTATTAATGTATATGTTTAGTGCTTATTAGAAGCTAAAAGGGTTAACACATTTCATTCTATTTTATGTACAGCTTAATTCTGTATGAAATTATAAGATGCTTTTTCAAACTGCAGTATGCTTTCTGAAATTGCAAGATGCTCTCTGACCTAGTATTTGCTAGCACAGCAAAATTCATGTTTATGCCTTTTGGAAATGTATTAAGAAGCAGGTGATTATCTGCTAGGTCAGGAAAATGAATGAATAGTGAATGAATAGAACAATACTGTTTTCTATAATGTGATTGAATATGAACAATCAGCCCTGTTCGTGTTATGAGTACATGCACAGCTGTGGAAAAGAAGAGATACATCAAACAAAGACTGCTTGAAGAAATGAACTGTAATCTGTACTTGCTTTGTGCTCGAATTAGCCATAGTACCTTGAATGGTAACATTGCATAGTGAGAAGTTGTATCTGACCGGTGGTCATCAAGGCCACATTGTTTTTCTTAGGAAGTTTTTTTTGTAAACTTGATATGCTAGCAGAAAATCATGGACAAACAGCTGCTGTGAAATAATATTGAAAGAACTTGTGATTTAATACGTCAGCTTAGTAGGCAATACCTTGTAAGAAATGTATAAGAATAGCTTCACTTCCTGATTCTAGTAAGACAAACTCTGTATTAGCACGTTTTTGTCTCCTTGCTGCAAGATTAAAGTGCTTTAACCTGAACCTGCCGTGTGTTGATCATTTTGAAGTTATTTTTCCTTTGACAGATTGGTCCGCCGGACCGGAAACTCTCACTTCGCTTCAGGTCAGATGGGCCAGGTGGCATGAAACTGTACGGGGAAGAAACCACGTCAGTTCTTCTGCTTTGAAAGACCTCCGACTGAATTGTCATTCAAAAGAGGCCAGCCACTTTTCTGATCTGTGACTGGAGGACGAGTTGGTATACGAACCTGAGATGGTCAATCACGGAGGCTTAGGTAAGGTGAGATTTACCTTTTTTCTGTTTTAGATCAGGGACTTGATTGGAAATATCTGTCAGGAGATTTGTTTTGTACAAGTCAGGGATAGAAAGATTGCAGTCTTGTCATAGATCAGGGAAACAGAATAGGTAAGACAGTTATTCTAGATAAACTGTGGAACAGAAAATCATGGTACCACGTGAGAATAAGAAGGGTTACGTAACATTTTTTAACAATCAGAACAATATGGGTAATAAGTGCACAAAAAGTTCCCAGAAGATGCAAAATATATGCAATTACAGAGTGCCGACAATGTTAGATACTATACAAAATGGGTTAATAAATTTGAATTTAATGGCAAATTAGAAAAATCCTCGCTTATTAAACTTGTCAAACAGCTTAAAGCTGATGCAAAAGGTCAGGTAAAAAAGCAATGTCAATTGGGTATTCCTCAGGCACACAGGTGGATTGAGGAAGCAAACCGTAGGGAGCAAAAAAGTAATAATTCAAAAGCTATGTTTCTAGATAAAGAAGACAATAATTTGGTAATAGCATCAGCCCCTCCACCCCCTCCACTTCCTGCACCAGAATATGAAGTGAGTGGACAAGCTGGTCCACCTCCGCTATACCCTGCTGTTACCGCAAAGCCAAGACTGTATGTTAGATATCCCATCGAGACTAGGTCTCGAACACGTAACTTAAGAGGAGATACTGAGTTATATGAAATAAACAAAAATTCACGAGCTATGAGTGAAGAAGAGATATGTCCACTCATAGAAGTGCCAAATCTGAAGGCAGGACAGGCAGGACAGGACAGGACCCGACTCTCCTAGTATATAGACTGTGGACACCGGAAGACATCCGGAAAGCCACAGAGGGAATTCCCCATCCAAAAGTTAATTTTAGAAAATTCTTAGAAGACTTACAGGGCATGAGGTTAAGTTATCATTTAAATGGAGAAGAAGTAGAAAAAGTAGTCAGACAGATCATAGGTCCAGATTGGCACATGATCAGTGGCAACTGGAATCCCCGTGATGCAGAACACAAGCCACTCCCACATAGCAACGCAGAACTGGATAACAGAATGAAAGGTCTAACAGACCGAATCTCTGAGAATTGGAAGCCTAGGGCAGACTGGACTTGCATTAATCAATGCATCCAACAGGAAGGTGAAACTGTTGACAGATATTATGCTAGATTATTAGAGTGTTTTAATAACCATTGTGGAATGCAGGTACCTGAAGATCAAACACATGATTCCCCATATGAGCAGCAATTAAAGAATGCATTTTTGAAAGGCAGTATTTTGCCTATAAGCAGCTTTATTACAAAGCACATGGTAGACCATCGTACAAGTAGATTACAGTGACTACTTGAATATGCTAGGCATGCCAAAAGGCATTTTAACAGTAAAAAGAAAAGGAAAGCCCAAGTATTTGCTGTAGAAGACGGAACAGAAGTTTATGTAGTACAGTCTGGAAAAAAGAGCAAGAAAAATGCCCAGGGAAACAAACAATCTGATAAACGATCAGAAGAGTTTGAAAAGAGAAAGAAAAGGGGTGAATGTTTTAAATGCGGGAAAAAGGGACATTTAGCAAGGGATTGCAACCAAAACAAGAAGGTAGCCATGGAAGATAAGGAGGGCGAGGACTGACTATATGATAGTCAAGAATCACTAGAAGGGAATAACCAAGAAAAGACAAATGCAAATGTGATAGAGGGAGTAGAGAATGTGATAGAAGAAATAGAGGAAGTACAAGAAATCACAGATGGTGAAGAAAGTGAAATTTTGGACTTAGCATTATTGAGCCTAGAGCTCTATTTAGCAGACACAAAACCGGAAGTTACACTTCTGGTAGAGGAGAGGGAAGTTAAATTCCTGTGTGACTCAGGGGCTTCACAAACCCTGATACATCCTTCCAAACTACCAGAAAATTCAGAATCACTTGATTACATATTAGTGAAAGCAGCTAATGGACAGCTGTATCAGGAGCCACTCTTCCATAACATAGCAATAACTGACCCTGTTTCAGGGATGACCCAGAAAAGCAAAATTGTTGTTTCTGCAAAATGCCCAGTGAACCTTTTGGGCAGAGATCTTATGCAGATATCTGGCATAGCAGTAGTGCCGACTATGCAGGGTATGGAAGCACAGCGACAAATGGATACTTTTGTGGTACGACCGAAGGGTGAAACATTTTATTGGTACAGCCAGGACTTAGTCACGACTGGTCCAGGGGCAGTAACCGAAGAACTGATGAATGTAGCCATCAGTAAGTCCCCCTCCCTTGACACTGACAAACAGCATTTGTTGCACTGTACTCTGTATTATTGTAGCACACAAGGACCTGATAAGGAATATGAGCAAGAATTGTTTAAAAAACATGCAAACAGATTAGTATTACGTAATCTGTACTGGGACACAGAAGGGAACAGTGTAGTTAGCTGTTCATTGCCCCAGGAATTCTTTGCACTCTATAAATCTAATCGATTACCACATGTTAGTTTAACTAAAGACAAGAATGTGAAATGGGCAGATCTTGGAGAAAAAGTCACAAAATGGGAAAAACAAACAGAGTTAGAATTGTCAGAACAGGGAGTACAAAAGCAGAAGTTAAATTGGATAACGCAGACACACCCAGCTGTACACTTGCAGTCTAGCGAGGACAGCTGATTAGCACTCTTACTAGAAGAGGAAGAAAAAGCTTTACGGAGCATACCAGAAACTCTCGGGTCAACAGGGAAATCAGATGTAGGACTAATTCGTACAGCAGGACCAGTTACTATTATGCCAAAATCAGCATTCAGACCTCAAAAGAGACAGTATTCCTTAAGGAAGGATGCAGAAATAGGAATCAAACCTATAATAGCAGCTTTACTTAAGGAAGGAGTACTGGTAGAATCTCCCGATTCACCATGTAACACACCCTTATTTCCTGTTAGGAAAGCAAATGGAGAATGGCGTATGGTCCAAGACTTACAAGCTGTAAATGACGCAGTAATACCTAGAGCACCTACGGTGCCAGATCCACACACCCTATTGAATGATTTGAAGCCTCAACAGAAGTATTTCTCTGTGGTAGATATTAGCAATGCATTCTTTTCGATACCGATACACCCTGACAGCCAACATTGGTTTGCATTCACATTTCAGGGGAAAAGTTATACATACACGCGACTACCACAGGGGTATTGTGAAAGCCCAACAATATTTGCACAGGAGATGGCAAGCAACTTGGCAGGATTTAGCCCACCAAGAGGCAGCCAAATTTTACTTTATGTAGACGACATCCTGCTGGCAGCCCCCACCCAGCAAGAATGTAGAGAAGATACCATAGCATTACTACAATTTTTAGCCACTCAAGGACATAAAGTAAACAAAAACAAATTGCAACTTTGGAGAAAGCAGGTTAAATACCTGGGATATGTAATATCCAAAGAAGGCAGAACATTAGATGAAGATAGGAAAATAGCAATTTTACACGCACCCAAACCGACTACCAAGAAGGAAATGATGTCCTTCCTGGGCATGACTAATTTCTGTCGGAGTTGGATTCCAAACTATGCCTTGGAGTCTCCTCCATTGACCAACTTGATATACAAATAAAACCAAGACTCTTTCCACAAAGGGCAAACGTCCAGTCTGGTGGACCCCAGCCATTAACAAACTTTACAATAAGAGGAGAAAGCTATTACATGATAGAACAAAATCCATAAAAGGGAAGTCACCCCTGATCATTATTAGTAAAAAAATACGAGCACTCATAAAATCAACTAAGGCCAATTTTGAGAGAAAAATTGCCATGGATTCAAAGGACAATCATAAGGCCTTTTTCAGCTATGTTAGGAACCTGGGTGGAAACTCCCAGGTATGCTCAGAATTAGTCCAAAATGATACAAAAATCACTGAACCCACAGACATTGCCAACATACTGGCAGACAGGTTCAGTGCAAACTTCACCCCTCTCCCCTAAAGGAGAGATAACTATCCCAGCCAAGTGTAGCCTCCCGGACATCTCAAATGCGCAGGTGAAAGCTGCTCTCTCTAAAGCTAAAACACAGCATCAATGGGACGGATGGTGTCCCTGGCTGTGTGCTACGAGCTAAATGAGGAATTAAACCCCCACATAAGGCAGCTGTTTAATCTCAGCCTTACCACAGGATACGTGCCCAAGGAGTGGCGTACGGCAACTGTTGTCCCACTCCACAAAGGTGGCGCCTCTACGGACCCTGGTAATTACCGCCCCATAAGCTTAACAAGTCTAGTCTGCAAAGCTATGGAGAGGATCATAATGGAGCTCATAAACAAAGATATAGGGGACTTGCAGACATTGGACCCGACCCAGTTTGGCTTTGTCAAGGGAAGATCATGCCTTTTGAACTTGGTCGACTTCTTCGAAACAGTCACCAAGGCCATTGATGAGGGAAAGGCAGTCCATACAGCCTACCTTGACCTTGCAAAGGCTTTCAACACAATACCTCACTCGGGTATTGTAGAAAAACTTACCAGCTTAAATGTAAACCCATATGTCACAAGATGGGTTGCAAACTGGCTTAAGGACAGAACCCACAGGGTTAGAGTTGCTGGCGCTGTGTCAGACTCCAAGCCGGTCACAAGTGGTGTCCCACAGGGCTCGGTCCCTGGCCCCCTATTGTTTGGCATCTACTTCTCAGAAGTACAGGCCAACATAGGAGGACTTTGGCTGACAAAGTTTGCAGACGACTGCAAACTGGGTGCCATAGTGGAAAGTGCATCAGACACAGATATCCTTCAGAAGGGACTCACGGAAACAGATAGCTGGTGCCAGAGCCATGGCCTGAAGTTAAACACCAAAAAATGTATAGTCATACCCTTGGAAAAACAAGGTAACCCCAAGCTACCATATAGGTGGCAATCCACTAAGCACAGAAGAGGTTATCAGGGACCTGGGGACCCAGGTTGACAGTGGCCTTTCTTTTGACACTCACATTGCTAAAGTGGTTAGAAAGACCTTCTACATTGCCCACCTGATCATGAAGGGATTCACATCCAGATCTAGTGAGGTTATTGTTCCCCTGTACTCTTCACTTATCAGACCAATGATCGAGTACAATGCCCCATTCGGGATGTATCTCACCCGACATCTGCAGCAATTGGAGAGACCCCAAAGTTCCTCACCAAAAGGATAAAGGGACTCCAAAATCTGTTATATGCTGCCAGATTGAAGAAACTCCAGCTCTATTCAGTCGCATACCGTCTGCTCAGAGGTGACATGTGCCTGACATACAAGGCCATGTCCAACCCGGAATTAATGGACATGCTCCACCTCAAAAATCCAAATCCACCAAAACCACTAGAGCAAGCGACTTAAACCTTAGCACGGATATAAATAGGACGTGCTGGAGGGATAGATTTATCACTCAGAGACTCCCTATGCTGTGGAATAAAATCCCGGTCCATGTGAGGCAGAGCACCTCGCTGACTCTGTTCAAGAGAAATCTAGACCTGTGGATGGGAGATCGTAGGTTTACCCCGGGAATCATCTCTGTGTCACTGCTGGACAGAGGCACAACAAACTAATGGGCACAGTATTTTTTCATATAAGGGGTGGCGTAAGCCACAAAAATTTGGGCTAGGCTTATAAATGCCTTAGGGCAGATAGCCTAGTATAAACCTATGAACCTATGAACCTATAAGAAGCCTATGGCAGCACAAGATTTATTACAATGGACACCAGAAGCAGAATCAGCTTTCTGCAAACTGAAACAACTGATAGCATCCTCATTAGTTTTAGGATTACCAAACTATCATAAATGTTTTTTCCAAACAGTAGATTGTAAACAAGGTTACATGACATCAGTATTAACACAGCAGCATGGGGATAAGCAATGCCCCATAGCTTAATATTCATCACAGCTGGACCCGGTGGCGCGGTACCTGCCCCACTGTGTACAAGCAGTAGTTGCAGCTGCAATGGCAGTACAGGCTTCGGCCTCAGTAGTGTTGTTCCACCCTCTCACATTGAGAGTGCCTCATGCAGTCGCAATTATTTTACTGCAAGAAAAAGTAGCATATCTTTCTCCTGCTAGATATCTTTCCTGTATGACTATACTCTTGAGCCAACTTCATATGACAATTGAACGATGTACAACTTTAAACCCATCTACCTTGCTCCCGACCCCTGCGGATGGCACACCACACAGCTGCCTGCAGGAGATTGAGCAAAAGATGCTGCCTAGAAAAGATCTAACGGATGTTCTCTTGGATGATGCTGAGGTGAAAATGGATAAAACGAGGAGCAATTCTTGAGAAAGGGCTGTACATCTCCAAAGAAGAAAAAACAATTTTGCCATCTAACTTGTTTAGATATGCAGATTTGTTGAGCCATGGGCAGTGCCATGTCTCAACAGGGGGGGTGGTACAGTTAGTGAACCAAGTGTTCACTGCATATGGATTTACAAACTACACAAAAATTTTTTGTGCAGCATGCCATGTTTGTAACAGGCATCATGCACAAGGGGCATTGAAGCCTAAGCAAGGGAGTTTCCCCACCACCACCGTACCCGTTCCATACTATCTGTATGGATTTTATAGAACTAAACAAATGTGAAAATAAAAAATATTGTCTTGTCATTATAGATATGTTTTCCAAATGGGTGGAAGCTTTTCCGACCAAAAATCCAGATGCAGGTACTGTTGCAAAAGTCCTTGTTAAATAAATTATTCCTAGATTTGGCATACCAGAAAAGACATACAGTGACAATGGCACAAACTTTGTAAATCAAACCATACAACAGTTGAGTCGATATTTTGGAATTTCTTTAAAGAACCATTGTGCATACCACCCCCAATCCGCAGGATTAGTAGAGAGGCATAATGGGGTTTTGAAAAACAAACTTAGGAAATTGATTAGTGAGACACAGAAGAACTGGGTGCACTGCCTGCCTCTGGCATTGTTGAGGATGAGAACTGTTCCAAATGCAAAGGGGTTAACTCCTTTTGAAATACTGTTTGGGAGGGCATATTATATACCTCAGTGGAAACCTCTCATGCCTGCAGACCAGGAGGCTGACAGTTCACTTGCAGAATATATGAGATGACTTTTAAGTAATAAACAACTTTTACAGTTAAATTCTGTTTCAGATAAAGAACAAACCAGACCATCGGAAGCAGCAGTAGTCCCAGGCAAGTGGGTCTGGGTGAAGGTTATCAAGAAAAGGAATTGGACCGCACCAAAGTGGGAAGGGCCGTACCAAGTGCTACTGTCAACACCCACTGCAGTCAAGATCACAGAGTGAGCATCCTGGATTCATCTGACACATTGTAAATTGGTTAAAAACTTTGAACTGGACAAAAAACTTGTTACTGTTACACAAGAACAAAATGACCAGATACGGAGCAAATAGAAATGCTGAACAACCTCAGAAGTATTGCATGATCATTCTGTTGGCCATACTGATAACATTAATCTTTTTGTTGTGGCCTTTCCTTTTTCCAGCCACACGAGCTGAACTGAATAAACGTGAATCATTCATAGACTGGCATCCGAACTTTAACACTTACCAAGCAATTAAATATGTGTATGCTGAAACTTTTAATGTTTCGAATTGCTGGATCTGCACAGCTATACCAACAGCATACGGGGGATTATTAATGACTGCTGTCCCCCTAGGGGTCAATGAAACCTGGGAAAATTTGCTTTTTGATACTACAACTGTAAAATCACAAGACAAAATAGCATTGTACCTGCCTGTTACACAAAAGGGAATTGTATGTTTTTACAAAAATGTTACTGTTCAGGTAGGTTGGAGTAATTGTAATGTGACTGTTCCTTACAAATGTTATACCAAGGCCAATAATGCAGGTTATATCTGTGATGCAAACTATGACTCATATCTTGAGTCGATCCATAAAACTATTGATGAGATACAACGTAATCCTGTTCTTTTAAAACAACTATCTATTATTGATAAGAAAATGTTTCATGCAGGGCACGTGTATATTAATACTAAAGTAGAGAATTGTTATTTTGTTTGTGGGAAAAAGACATACAAATGGTTATCTGAGAACTGGTCCAGCAGTTGTTTTTTGGGTTACCTGGTTCTGGCCATACGACACACTGCAGTCTTGCCTCAGGGAAAAATTTGAAATGTCAGAGTGGTCACCAAGAAAACCGGAAATCCAATCAGAAGGCCTGAAAATCCAGTGGGACGAATCGAAGCAGGCTGGAGAAACCATAATTTCATAAAAAACAAAGATAAACTGACACACATGGACTTGAGTGACATTATTATATCGTTTGCAGGTATAGCCCCTGCATATGGCACAGTGAAATCGATTTGGGAGCTGAGAAAACTGTCTAAACATCTTGAAGTAATGAGTAATGCAACTTTTTCTGCTCTCGAGTTAATGACTGATGAACTGAACGCTATGAGAACTGTGGTGCTTCAAAACCGCATGGCTCTTGACTTCACCCTAGTGGCGAAAGGTGGTATGTGCGCTTTAATAAAAGAGGAGTGCTGTTCATATATTCCTGACAACCAGCATGAGATAAACGACCATCTTGAGGTGATTCAGCAAGTGTCGGCTATGACCAAACCAGGCCCAAACCCACTAACGGACTTTTTCCAGAATTTATTTGGGGGGTGGGGTAGCATCCTAATGAACATCCTGATTGCCATTTGTGTGGGATTACTCCTATTAGGAGTGTGTGTGTTTGTTGTGGTATTCCCTGCATGAAAAGATTGATCAAAGATTTTATAGACATGTCAGTTTCTGAGACTTTATATCAAAGTACTGAAATTGAAGAACTGTTGAAAAATGAAACACTTTCATAAGTTTAAACTGAATGACTCTCTTAACTGCAAATTCTGAATAGAAAGAGGTTAGGAGAAGAAGCAATTGTTTATGCTTTTGAAAATAGAATAAAAAGTATTAACAGGGGGAAATGTTAGAAAAATATGTATTAATGTATATATTTAGTGCTTATTAGAAGCTAAAAGGGTTAACACATTTCATTCTATTTTATGTACAGCTTAATTCTGTATGAAATTATAAGATGCTTTTTCAAACTGCAGTATGCTTTCTGAAATTGCAAGATGCTCTCTGACCTAGTATTTGCTAGCACAGCAAAATTCATGTTTATGCCTTTTGGAAATGTATTAAGAAGCAGGTGATTATCTGCTAGGTCAGGAAAATGAATGAATAGTGAATGAATAGATCAATACTGTTTTCTATAATGTGATTGAATATGAACAATCAGCCATGTTTGTGTTATGAGAACATGCACAGCTGCGGAAAAGAAGAGATACTTCAAACAAAGACTGCTTGAAGAAATTAACTGTAATCTGTACTTGCTTTGTGCTCGAATTAGCCATAGTACCTTGAATGGTAACATTGCATAGTGAGAAGTTGTATCTGACCGGTGGTCATCAAGGCCACGTTGTTTTTCTTAGGAAGTTTTTTTTTGTAAACTTGATATGCCAGCAGAAAATCATGGACAAACAGCTGCTGTGAAATAATATTGAAAGAACTTGTGATTTATTACGTCAGCTTAGTAGGCAATACCTTGTAAGAAATGTATAAGAATAGCTTCACTTCCTGACTCTAGTTAGACAAACTCTGTATTAGCATGCTTTTGTCTCCTTGCTGGCAAGATTAAAGTGCCTTAATCTGAACCTGCCATGTGTTGATCATTTTGAAGTTATTTTTCCTTTGACAATCCACCAGATGGATCTATTCCTTATAGTGCCTATGAACTTCATGGGAGAGCACTTATGGTGGGAGACAGAGGTTGTTGAGTTGTCCAACTCCAAGAAAAGGGTACTTGAGATTTCTGGGCATGATGGAACCCAGCCCTGAGCTATTTTAACAGCTATCCAGGCCTTCAAAAATACATTAAAGAATGCATTTTAGAGTCAAATTCTCACCTACCCCCTCTGCAATGAAACTAAACAATTTTCTAGTTCCTTAGAAAACTGCACATATCTATACAAAATGTCTATGGCAGATCCTGCCACAATATGAGTGGATGTGGTCATGGAATCTGAGTTGACACCTGGGCTTAACACTCTCTATATGGAAGACTTGGTGTTAGATTGGTTTGGTAATTCTTCTACCATTGAAATCAGGGCCATCAACTGCAAGACTCATATAGGTCAATATTTAGGACACATCTTTAAACAGATAGATGATTTGAGCAAAATGATGCAGGATGAATCTTATACGGTATAGGCTCAGTAATGAAATATAGATATGATACTGTATTTATTTGAACCTGGAAGGCAGAAACAGGTACAGTTGTTAGAAACTCAGAATTCAAGCCTTCCATAAATATTTTTTAACTCTCTGCAGCTGATCATCAGTCGGCTCAAGGTCTGCTCCTCTCCTCATTCAACTGCTTTACATTACCTGCCGTAGCCTTAATTTAAGAAGGATAAAAGGAGCAAGGAGCTGGGCAGGGGGAAAAGACCTCCATGTATAAAGAATAAGAACAATACTGGATACAAAATCACTCCCCCTTCCCATCTCCTTCATGAATTGCACAAATGGAATCAAAGGTTTTTAGACACTCAGATCATCTTTTATCTCTGCTGTGTCAGAAAAATAAGACAGATCTGTGTCTACAGAATGGGTGTCAGAGAAGCTGGATAACTGTACTAACTTTTGGTATGACCTCTGTGGTAAAGTACTGGAGTCAGGGAAGGGCACTGTTCACCAGAGCAGACACCCCCTATAGTGGCCTTCTTTAGAAATATGTTATCTCAGTGTATCTGTGGGGCATCAGCTTGGACCACCCTGCACACCTTTTCAAAGACAACACAAGGGATATGCAATCTATAAGCAGGATAGACTATGGCACTCTCCAGGATGTACTTTAACCACCTCCCCCAGTCCAGCATGAGGTTTCCACTGGGTAGTTAACTATTTAGTATTCTATCATGTATAAGGACTTGCATTGCAACAGTGATTCATGTGATGGCCGTTGTATAACAGCAAGTGTTTGAATAATATGATTTTTTTTTGTAGTGAGGCCTCCTGCCCTCTTCCCATTATTTATAATCTTGTGTTTTTATTTATTTATGTTTGTTAACTTGGGTAGTGGACTGATCTAGTGCAGATCCATTTCAGCCACAGCCCTGGACTTACAGCAGAATATGGAAAAAGTGAAGAAAAACAGTTATGGGAAAACAAGTATAAGTACAAAGCTTGCATCTGAGAATATGATATGGGGTGGGAGGTTGGCATAATGGTTAAGGTGTTTACCTTATAAACACAAGGTGCAGGGTTTGATTCTCACATGGGGCAATTGGCTAGGCTTAAAATGGCTCACAAGGGCACTTAGCCTTGTACTAACCTATGAACAATGAAAGTAAAATAAAACAAAAGGATACAGAAGACGTGCATACTATTTACGTATTTACCATGCAGCAAAAATATCCCCTGGAGTTAAGGTAAATTTTATTGCATCATAGGTTCACACAGTAGTTAATTAGTTGCTACAAGATTAAATGGTTAGGAGGAGGGGGTCTTCAAATTGGTATGATAGCTGTAAGAAACAGTGTTGGACAATAAAGTGTCAGTAGTTTTTCAGGTTAGTTTATGTTATTGGGGAATGACTGAAACTTGTATAAATAGCTCTCTAGAAAGGTTAATATTTTTTCTCTGAATTTACTACAGACAGATGTATTACAGACTTCAGCAAGTAAGAAAAACCTATATGACTGGTGCCAGGATGGGGAAAGCATGTTCGTTGGATGACAGTGAGTCCTTGGATCTGCCTAGTACTTGAAAATTGCTGGTTTGTGAATGGAGTTGGTATAACTAAACTTCTTAGTGCCATTAATTTGGACAAAGACTAAAATAATGGGGGGGGGGGGCAAAGGCCCAAAAATAAGGTCTAATTTTAACATTGCCTTTATAAACTTAGAAAGTTGCTAGAATAACAGGATTTATGTCATTATTTAGTTAATTCATTCCTTGGTCATTTACCAGAAAACTGCAAATTTTATGAGGAACAGAACAAAAATATGAAGCAAAATTCTGGGCACTCTGTGTAAATTTGGACAGCTGAAAGGTATGGGTGGATATGGGGGAGTATAGTCACTGTAAAGTGTTTTATGGATAAAGAAAAGGAATAGTAGATCTGTTCACTCTTCTATAGGGAGCTGTTTAACTTGGTGGAATGTGACACAGTGATGTTCATTTTAGGAGATAAGGGAATGAATTTGCAATTCTTGTTTGAAAGGCTGTGTAGGTCTTTAATTTTTTTTTTATAGAAGCATAAGCAGCTACTGGTCTGCTGTATTTTAGTTGAGTTGGAAGGATGTTTTTACCAAAAGCATTTCTCCCGTTATGGGTGAAGAATTTTGAGATTTTGTGGCATCCAAAGGGGGTAAAATTAATTTTAACCTTTGGGTTGGTAATGTGTAAGATCATATTTATGCTGTATGCAAGAGAGATGTATTTGGAATAAAACACACATTGCAGAGTATGCTTGTTACAGATTAAGGGAGGTAGAAAGTGGAGGTAATTTACTTTTGTGGGATGCTAAAAAACATCACTTTGGTCTTTCATGAGTTCGTAGCTGTTTGTCAAACATCATTGCTGAAGATTTTGGACAATGTTTTGCTGCTCATGTAGTATTGTATTATAGTTGGTGAAGGAATGGTCAAAGATGGTGTCATTAGCATAAAGGAAGACATTGAATGTTTACTGGTCAGTGGGTGAAGAATTAAGAACTATGTTGTAAAGGATAGAGCTGTGTGTGTGTGTGTGTGTGTGTGTGTGTGTGTGTGTGTGTGTGTGTGTGTGTGTGTGTGTGTGTGTGTGTGTGTGTGTGTGTAGAGATTATTGAATTCTTGCATAACTTACATTTTGGATGTAAAATAGTTCTTCCTACTACAATTACATCCTTATATCAACTTTGTAACATTAAGTGGAAGAATTATTTTACATAAAAAATTAAAGAACAAATACATACATACATACATACATACATACATACATACAAATAATAAAAGCAAGCTCAGATGCTCATAAGCCAGTACTTATTATACAGCAGGAACTCCTTCTTGTAACATTTGTTAAGGTCTGTTATGTACTTCACAGATAAAGATTCTAGTTGTCTACTGATGTACTATGTTTTTCATCTGTAAATATGTTGTAAGTAATTGCTACGTAAATTGTTAATCGCTATGAATCCAATGTAACTACTGTCTGTTTATTTTAACTGTGGAGCTTTTTTCCCCGGGCCTCCGCTGAAAATGGACCTACGTCCAGTCGGACACTCCCGGTCAACAAATATAAATAAATAAAAATAATAAATAAAACAAATACAAAACAAGTTAACAGATAGCCCATTTTCCAATCTAATAATGCCCAACAGGGTGGGCATTATAGGGAAACAATGGAGCTTCCTGGAGTGAGGAGGCCTTCCAGCTGTGGTGCCAGGCCTCACAACATCTCTGAGCAGTTTGTCATTCCCTGCAATGTCCACCCTGTTGGGCATTTTCATCCAGAAAAAAGGAGGTAATTGTCCCACTGTACTCATCCCTCATTAGACCCATTATAGAATACAATGCCCCGTTTGGTATGTACCTATCAAGACATCTGTAATAACTGGAAAGGCCACAGAAATACCTCACTAAAAGAATCACAGGCCTAAAGCAGATGCCCTACGCTGACCGCCTTAAAAAACTCCAGCTATACTCTGTCGCATATTGTCTACTCAGAGGCGATCTTTGCTTAACATACAAGGCCATGTCAAACCCAGAGCTGTTGGACATGCTACACTTAAAGAAATCCCAATCCCTCAGAGCCACACGCCTTAGGGATCTAAACCTTGTCATCACAATAAATAAAACATGCTGGAGGGATAGGTTCCTGACCCAGAGACTCCCCAGACTCTGGAATAGATTGCCCATACATGTCAAGCAGAGTGCCTCTTTGGTCCTCTTCAAAAGGAGCCTTGACGATTCGATGGGAGAAAGGAAATTCACCCCAGGGATCACGTCAGCCACCCTGCTAGACAGGGGTCCAGGGAAGTAAATAGTGTAGGAAGAAATAGCCAGGGAATTGTTATGGCTAGGCTTGTATAGGCCCTAGGGCTGATAGCCTAGTACCAACCTATGAACCTATGAACACACACACACAAAGCATACATGCACATAGTCCAACATTAATAGTTGATAATGTTTCTAAATAATACAATTCAGAATATTTTTCTTCATGGACCAGTGCCATTTCTTTTTAACTGTAAATTACATACAAACTTTCTATAACTACCTCACAATAATAATAGTAACTAACATAAAAGTAGTCTGTATAAGTGACATACAATCATTTGTATTAATGATAACATACTGTGTGTGTGTGTGTGTTTATGTATGATATACTAACTGCCATATTGTACACCTCCACAAGGCAAACAACACCAAGAACACTTGAATAAAGGATTTAAGCCTTCACCAATACATAAATAAAACATGCTGGAGGGATAGATTTATATCCCTATCTTAGAAACAAACTGGGTCCCTTATTGAAATATTGAATGGAAAAAAGTCATCCAGTTGCTCAGCCTTTCTTCCTGCTCTGTTGAGCCATCCATTACCTGACTCACTAGTCACACAAATTATATACAAATCTGCAGACATGTCCTTTCACCACTAACCTGGCATTTTTATAATGCTATTCTGAAAGGGAAAAATGCTTAGTCTTAAGAGCAAATAATGATGTCATTACCATAAAACAAACTTTAAAAAAATATACAACCAAATAATAAATCTGGTATTAAAACTGCAACGTGCCATTTATATACAGTATATAATAAAATAAGTAATTATTGTATGTATACAGATGCTTAAGAGCTAAATATTAAAATAGGGTTGCTTTATTTATTTTTCAATTTCTCTGGAACTCGCGTTGGTTGGCCATAATGTAATTTGATTTTACAATACATCACCGAGTTCATTTTTTACTGCAAGACTGGTCTTTAGCCTGTAAATCTTTTTGTTATATTTTATGTGTTATGCTGTCTGAGTTTCTCTAAACACTTGCAGGCTGTGTGAAACCATAACCTTATTTACTGCAGTAGCATTGAAAATTATTCCTTATACATTACAGAAGAGAAATGAGCAATTATTCATTGTCCTGATACTACCAAGGGATCATTGTTATACTAATAGTGATGTACTTTGCCTTGTGATTCACATCATATTTTATATTGGGAAATCAATAACAAACAAAAAATGGTATTTACCTTACACAGTGATTCATGGTGTGATTACAATTAACTGTGTGCAATATTGTTCTCAATTAATACCAAGTAAGGTTGTGTAAATTATACAGTCGGTCACTCCACAGAATAAAAGTCAATGAGACTGGGTGGGTAGAATACTAGACAGAAAAATTAAGTCTTGCAGTTTCAAATCCTTCAAGGCCCAAATGCTACACGTGACTATGGGAGTGGAAAATATTAAACACCCAATGAACTTGTTTGCTCATAAATGACCATAGAAAAAAATAGGTGTCATTTATTACCATGTTATATGGAAAATGAAATATGAAATAAATGCAGTAATTCTTCAGCATAGCAGCTTTAAGGACTAGAGGTCTAACAGGGTTATTTATTATTATTGAATACACAAGACAACCATATAGTTTAATGGGTAATGAGTAAGGTATAAAAGTACTGTATTTCTATGTACCCCCTGAAATAAGCAGGTAGGTTTCATAGTTTATATATAACCAACTGAAAAGTGAATTAAAATATTTAACAATACAATGTTAGAATCAAGTATAGAAATGCTAAGACAATTACAAAAATGAAATGACTTGTGTCGTTTATGACTAGAGCAGCGTCAGTGTCCTTACCTGAATGTAAAAGTCAAGCTTCTTTAAAATCAAAAACACTTAATACTGCTAATAATTAAATTTGTAACTGGAGACAGTGCCTTATTTTCAACAAGTCTGTCAGATAATCAACCCATCAATTACTTGGTTTGTCAGCCAACATTCTATTTGTAAAATACTTTTTTGCCTGAAGACGGCATACAATATTAAAGATCCAGCACATTTGAAAGATGTACATATCATAAAAATATACCTAAATAAGCTACTAGAGTATAAAATTATCATCATATACACCTATTGTATCATTTCATTCATGAAAAAAAAAAATAGAATGAGTTAACTGATAATTCAGTTAATTGCCTATAAGCTTGTCTGTGCTGTACCTGAATGAGAGAGTGAAACAGAGAGAGTGTATGTGTGTGTGTGTGTGTGTGTGTGTGTGTGTGGGGGGGTATTTATGGGTCCTTTTCAATATTCTGGCACTATGTTTTCTTGACCCTGAACTGGATTAACCAGGGAACTGGAGAATGAATGAATAAATGAATGAATGAATGAATGAATGAATGAACAATTTAATGAATCAATAGCATTAATGGAATGTGCTGTATGCTTAAAATATGGCAGTTTGGTAGTATTTAATCCACTCTTGCTTGGTCTAGAAGGGAGTCACTACAGTGATCATGGGGGATTACTTTTGAATCTTCAAAAGTACCCTATATGTCAGTGGAAAGGGTAGAAAAGCATACAGAAATATTCCTGTCCAGGGAAAGAAAAGGCATCTGTCTTCCAGACATTCTTCCATAAAGTCCTGAAGCAGAAATTTGCTGGCCAACTGTTTAGGGATGAGGCAAAAAATGTCTACTCGAGGAACTCCCCACAGATGGATCAAATCTTGCAAGATCCCTTGATCTTGTTTCTATTCGTGAGTGTTTGCCTCTGTCCTGCTCAGCTTGTCTGCCACACAGTTTTGCTCTGACTGAATGTAGGATACCTGTAAAGGTAGATTGTGCTGTAAAGCTACATCACATGCTAACATGGCTTATCTGAAAAGGGGGGTAAAATCTGGTTCTGCTTTCTTTGTTTATGTACTAAGTCACTGTCGTATTCTCTGTAACAGCTTGAACAGGTCCTGGGGACCAGAGCTAATTCAGAAGATTGAGTGCCTTGATAACAACAAGCATCTCTTTTATATTTATGTGCTTGTGTCTGTCTTTGTTGTCCCAGCTACCTTGCACTTTTATCCCACTTGACACTGCTCCCCAAGCAAAGTCCATGGTATCTGTGGTGACAGTCAGCTTTGGACCTGGAGGGAAAAAGGGGACACCTGGATTCAATGATAATTGATGTCTCCACCAAGTAGTTTCTCTTCTCTCAAATCCCAGAACTGGAATCTGAGAAGATAATGGGTGTTGGTGCTAGAACCAGACATACTACAGATACCATTGTATCTTCCTCTTGTGGAGTCTTACCACAGGTATCATGAGAATCATAGATACCATGAGACCTAGAATCCTGAGGTATTCCATCACAGCAATCAACGTCTGAGTTCATAGTTTCATAGGTTTATAGGTATGTATTAGGCTAATTATTTCAAAAGCCTTTTAAGCCTAGCTGTGCATCCCAAATCTCTGACAAGTTATGGATACACTTGAAAAGTTTAAGCAGGGACTTGGGAGGTGAAGCATTTACAAGCAGGGGCCTGGAAGATGACCCATTTACAGGCTGCCTATGTCCATTACAGACATAGGTGCCAAACCAGGGATGAATTTCCTGTTCCTCATCCAATTGTTCAAGTTAAACTTGAATTGGGTTAGGGAGGAACTCTGCTTCTCATGGATGAGGAGCCTGCTCCAGAGAAGGGGCAGTCTCTGGGATACATACCTGTCTCTCCAGCAGGTCCTATTTACATCACAGGCAAGGTTTAAGTCTCAGGAATGGAAAATTCTGGTGCTATTTGTTTTGCAGATATGCAGAAGGTCCATCAGAGTGGAGTCTGACAAGGCCTTGTATGCCAGGCATAGATCTCCCCTCAACAGTCAGTGGGAGACAGAATACAGGGAGAAGGCCTTGAGGACGTCTACATAGGACATGTTACTTACTCCCTGTATTCTTTTAGTGAGGGACCTCTGTGGAAGTTCCAATTGTTGGATATGCCTAGGTAGGTACATACCAAATATGGCATTGTATTCAATGATAGGTCTGATGTATGCTGAATACAGTCGAACACTGGCTTCTTTGGACCTAGATACCATACCTTTGTTTGTAAGTTGCACAACATAGAATGATTTCTTCCCTACTGTGGACACGTGATTTTCAAAGGCTAGATTACTGTCTATGTGTGTTCCAAGTCCCTGACTACTGGGTCAACTCTTAGGGGTGTGTTGTTAATATGATAGCTTCCAGGGGTGGATGACTTCCCAAAGGATACTGTTATGCATTTCTTGGCATTTAGTTTTAATCCACGGCTCTGGTACTAGTTGTCTGTGTCAGCCCTTCCTGAAAAACATTTGTGTCAGTAGGTGAGTCAATGACAGTTCCTAATTTGCAAACATCTCCAAATTTAGTCAGCCAGAGGCCACTGACATTGGACGTGACTTCAGAGAAATAGATGCCAAAAAGGAGCAGTCCCAGGACCAATCCCTGAGGGACTCCGTTTGTGATTGGCCTGTTTGTAGTGGTGGACTCCCCAATTTTATTTATTTATTTATTTACATTTGTTTACTGGGAAATTCCAACTGGACTAGGTCCTTTTTCAGCGGATGCCCGGGGAGAAAAGCTCCACATCATGTACATGATAAATAGAGATACAAAGTTGCGGCAATAGTAAACGACATTACAGGTTGTTGTCTTTAATACAATAACAAGATATTGATTATCAACAGTATATACAGTAAATGTTGCAAGTTAAGATAGTTTCTTGTAGTTTATAATATTAGTAACAAAGTTGCCAGACAAGATTTTAAAGTATGTAAAGACAACTAACTAATTCTGACTGTGGTTAGCAGTGGCGGTAGTATAGTTGGGTTAAGAGTCTAGGTGGGGGGTAAGGGTGGGGATGTTAGTCTGGATTAGAACAAGGACAAAACCCGTGCAAATTTAAGTGGAATTTGCGCGCAGTCTTGAAAAGGCTGCTGGAAGGCAGAGTAGTTATAGAGGGTGGAAGATTGTTCCAAAGTTTAGATATGGTACATGAAAATATGGCTTCTCCTGCTGAGTTTTTGGGTTTGATAACAGTGAGTTGATTTTTGTTGCTTGGTCTTAAGGGCCTAGTGGAGTAATAGGATTGGAGAAGGGTTTGAAGGGAAGGGATGTTAAGGGGGTGGTTAATAAGTTTATGAGCGAGGGTGAGTTGATTAAAGTAAAGGAGTTGTAGGAGTTCTAGCCAGTTTAGTTCTTTAAGGGAGATACAATGATGGCTGCGGTAGGAGGTTCCAGTGGCAAATTTAGCAATTTTGTTGTAATAAGCATCAAACTTATGTAGGTCTGTCTGTCTAAGGTCGGTAAGTATGGAGGATGCATAGAGTAGGGTGGAGATTAGCTGGGAATTGGCTATGGAGATTCTAGCTGCCTTGGTTAGGAATTGGCATTTTCGATGTAATGCACCAAGTTTCTTGTGAACTTTTTTCATTGTGAGAGATATGTAGGTATCAGATCTAAGTTTGTTGTCTATTTTCACACCAAGTAATTTTGTGTGTTCTGATGGAGAGATGATGGTATTGTCTTTGGCGAGAATGTTGAAGTGGGGGGTGCTTTGGGAGGCTTTGGAAGGTTGGAACCGGAGAAGTTTGTCTTACTTGGGTTGAGTAGGAGCTGAGCATTTGAGAGCCAGCTTTCTACAGAAAGAAATGATTCCTGTGTCATTTGTTGTAGTTCTGGTAGAGTGGGGGCAGAGCAGATGAGAGTAGAGTAATCTGCATACTGTACATAATAGATGCTTGTGTGGTGGCAGTATGTAGGTTGTTAGTGAAAAGTGAGAATAGCAGAGGGCCAAGGATAGACCCTTGGGGAACTCCGAGATTGACTGGGAGGCGAGGTGATAGGTTATCATCCCAGATTACTGATTGCTGGGGTCCATGTAGATATCTGTGGAACCAGTTGTAGGCTGATTGTGAGAAAGAGAGGTTGGGGAGAGTAGAGAGTAGTAGCTCATGAGATATCATTTCAAAGGCCTTTGAGAGATCTTGAAATATGGCAGTAGAGAAGAGGCCATTGTTTTTGCGATGAAGTATAGTGTTGGTTAAGAAGAGCAGAGTAGAGGTAGTGCTGTTATATGGCCTGAAACCATGTTGGGTTTTGGAGAGGAGATTATTAGCTAGGAGGTAGTTGAAGACATGGGTGTTGATACATTTTTCAAGTATCTTGGAGAGAGGGGAGAGGATAGCAATGGGGCAGTAATTGGAGAGGTTGGTGGAGGGGGTGCCTTTGAGGAGGGGAATGATGTGGGATATTTTCCATATCAAGGGAACATAGCCTTCTGTTATGGAATGGTTGATTAGACTTGAAATTGGGTAGGCTAGTGTATCAGCTGCAATTTTCGAGCATTCAGAGGGGAGGTTGTCAGCTGTGAGTTTTGTGGGTTTAAGTTTTGACAATAGTCTTTTCATGTTGTAGGTAGGTACTGAGGTGAAGAAGAAAAGAGGAGTGGGGGGTTAAGGTTAGGCGTTGGCGGAGCTGTTGTAGGGAAATGTTGTTTGTTTAGAGATGTTATAGTTTCAGTGAAGTGTTTGTTGAAGGATTCAGCAATACTGCTAGAGGAGGGGGGAATGGACGGCTGGGGGGTATCCACCTTCCCTGAGTGGAGGATAGTGTTAATAGTGTACCAGAATTGCTTAGGGTTGTGGTTGGTAGAGTTTAGGGTAGATTTATAGTAGAGGGATTTGTCTAATTTTATTTGCTTTTTGGCTTTATTGTGCAGTTCAAGGAATGATTGCCTATCTGAGTTATTTGTTGTTAGTCACCAGTGCTCCCAGCCTTATCTCTGGATTTTATTAGGGTTCTGGTGGTCTTTTGTAACCATGGGGCATACATGGATCTGACTTTCGCATTTGTTACAGGAACATGGGTGTTTAGGATGGAGAGGAATGTACTGTTGAAGAAGTGGACAGCCTCATCTAGGTTGAGGTATTTTAGTGGTGACCAGTTAATTTTTTGCAAGGAGGAGATGAAGGAGTTGGGTTGAAGTTGGATTTGTTCCATATTTGCCTGTGGATAATGGGCTTAAGACTGTTTGTGTGGTGCTGAATTAGCAAAGTGGGGGAGTGGTCACTAAGACTGTCAGGTAAGCAGCCTGCTAGGTAAGAGTGAGGGGCTTTGTTGACTTGGATCCAGTCAAGTAAGGTATGATTGTTAGGGTTTTTGTTGATTCGGGTAGGGGATTGGATGAGTTGAGTGAACCCATGGAGATTAAGGTGAATGGTTGAGAGATTGTTATTACAGGATAGCCAGTTGATGTTAAAGTTGCCGAGAATGATGGCTTTCTGGGGTAGAGATAGAGTAGCCCAGCTCAAGAGATTTTCTAGCGGTGTAATATTTTGCCCTGGTGGGAAATAGCATCCTATGATATTGATTGTTTTGTTTGGGTTTAGTGTGAGATTGGCATAATTGTTGTGGTGATGGGCAGATGTGTTCAGGAGTTGAATATTGAGGTGGTATTTAAATATCAATGCTACACCACCTCCTTTTTTGGATAATCTGTCTATGAGAAGGGTGTTGTATTCAGGTGGAAGTATTTCCTCACTTTTAATGCGAGGTTTGAGCCAGGTTTCAGTTAGGAAGAGAACATATGGAGAATATATGCTTATGCTGGCATGTAGTTCTTGGATTTTATTGCATATGCTTCAGATGTTTAGGGATATTATAAGTAGGTCTGTTGTTTTTTGTTGGCTAGGAGTTGAGTTGTGGGGGTGGGGTTGCTTGGACTAGGGTTTGTGGTTAGGTTGGATTTGGGAGGACTAGGATTTGGATGGATCTCTCCAGCGAGGGCTAGTTTATAGAGGTTGTTTAGGATATGTTTTATATACATAGTAAATATAATGTTTTACATCTTCTGGTAAGTTCTGAAAACTTCCTGGGTCCTGTCTGGGAGCCAGCTGGCTATCCACAGGCTGACATAAGGGTTTGTACCCAACCTCTTAAGTTTGTCAACAATGCCTGAGTGGGGGAACATAATCCTGTGTGATGGAGTCAAAACAGAGTTTCAGTCACATGTGAGATTCCTGACACTTTGAAAAAGATTCTGCAAAGATAAACAAGTTATCTAAACATGGAAAATGTGAATACCCTGTACCCTGACAGGTGTTAGATACTTTGCAAACACTCTTGGAGCAGTGGATAGCCCAAAGGGTAAGGCAGAGAACTGATAATGTGAATCAAAGACAAAACATTAAAGAAACATCTGAAATCTGGATTACAGGATTGTGCTGATAAGCATCTTTAAAATCTAAGGTTACCAAAAAAGTCAAATGAGGATGAGTGGGTAACAGGTTGTGAAGTAAAATCATTTTGATCTTAGGCACTATCACATATTTGTTTAGGAAAGAAAGGTCCAGAACTGGTCTCCATGCATTTTCTTTGTTCGGCACCAATAACATTCTTGAATAAAAACATTTTGCTGACTGAAGGAGGATCTATTTGTATTACCCCCTGAGACAGCATGTGCTGTAGAACAGCAGGGAACACAGGGGTTTGGTCTGGTGGATGTGGAATAATTCCCAAGAACGAGGGAATTTTTTTCCTATTTTCATCTCTACCCTTAACTCAGCCTCAAAACCCATTTGTCTGAAACAATCTGTTGCTAAAGAGAGAAACAGAGATGTAAACTTTCTGGCAGGGATAAGAGATCACCAGGTTGGGAGGGGGGCACAAGGGCCCTTATATAGTTATTCTGCCTTGTTTAATTGTCCTTTGTTCTTGGGGGTCCTGTTTTCTTTTTGAAACTCCCTGCAATTTTTTTTAAATGTCTGCTTACCAGCATTACTCTGAGATGGCTTATTTTGTTTCTTGCCAAAATCAGACAAGGGAGAAAGAAATCCCCTGGGAAATCTGGAGAAACAAGGCAGAAAAGTCTGAGAGATTCCCTGCATCAGCTTACCTCTCTCATCATATTTTTGGATAACCTCTGCAGCAAAGGGTCCAAACATTAAATCGCTATCCAAAGTAGAATTTAAAATATAATGTTTTACATCTTCTGGGAAGTTCTGAAAATGCAGCCAGGCATATCTCCTCAGTACAGTACCAGTGGGAACAGCCCTGGATGTAGTATCTACAGAATCATATACACACTTTAAACAATGAGTAGAGACCTCAGAAATGGAACTAAACCACACAAAGCAGATTTTTTCATCACAAGAGGGAACTGCACATATAGCTTTCCTCATTCTTTCATAACTATTCAGAATAAACTTTAATATATGAGCCTGCCATGGTAGCATTGTTGCCTCACAGCAAGAGGTTCTCCCGTTCGATTCGCAGCTAGTGTGCGGGGAGTGCCTTCTGTGTGGAGTCTGCATGTCCTCCCCGCAGATCGAGTGGCATTCTGAGAGACAAGAGTGAATGGGCGTGCCTTCGTTGAAGGTTGGGCATCGAGCTGGCAACTTGGCACTGTGAAAATCTACTGCCAATCATTAGAGGACCGGAATTCCGCTGTGGTGACCCCTAACCGGGAAAAGCCAAAAGACAACAACATATGACCCTGATAATTCAAATTTCTAAAAACTGAAGTTGCAGAAGCATACACTTTTCCCATAAAGTTGGCAATTGTTTTACTGCCTATGCCTGAAAGGGAAGGATTAGAATTAACAAACTGCCTGGCAGCAGCTGGATGAACTAAAGCTATAGCTGCTGGGTCAGGTCTAGGATGAATGTATACAATATGAAAGGCTGAGGAACTTTGTACATTCTATCTGCTTTCTTAGGTGGAGCAATCTTGTTGTCGGGGAAACCACAATGACAAACACATCCTCCAATGCTGAAAGCATTGGGGGAACAGCTGGAGTTGTAACAACTGACAGTATTTTCTGAAGGACTGAGAAAACTCAGTATTCTCCCATTGAAAACACTGGAACATTCTGGAAAGAGTCACAAGGAAAGATAATCCTTTACAGGAGGTAAGATAATATGTTCTCCTCTGAGTCTGAATCAGAAATCTGAGACAAAAAGTATATATCTGTCCCATCATATTCCTCTCCAGATTCAATTTCATGAACCTCATCAGGAAAAGAGGAGTCCTTCTTTCTTTTACCAAGAAACCACATGATAAGAAGGGTTAATAGCCAGAGCAAGACACTGAGACAGACATAATAAACTACTCCTGTCCAGTGGAACTGGTGCAGGAGACAATACATGTTTAATTTTCTGTTTCTTTTTGATAGGAAACTTGGGGGAAATAAGATTTTAATAGCAGCAGCAGCAGCTTCTCCAAAAATGGGCACAATATTGTGTGTAAGCAGGGCACCTTTCCTGCTCCTTCTCCTAAAAACAACTAGAATGTCTCTTCCTTGCCCACTGAGCTGATGTCAATATCCACATTAGATGTGGCTAACCCCCAGTCCATAGTGGCTGTATAGCCAACATCAGAGGGATCAGGGGAAAAAATTAGTGCTCTAAGCCACCAGCTTTGGCCAAGCAGAGTCACTCACCTGTGACTGTGGCAAATTGTTAGTCTACTATTTTAGCAAAAGCTGTTTAGTTAACGTTTTATTTTTATTTTTGTGGTTGGAAGAAGGACCAACCGTGGGACTAGTAGTTTGCGCCATGGTCAAGTTGAAAATAGTACTTCTTTCCCAGGGAAACTGAGCAGTACACGACAATAAAATATATAAGGTAGTATTCAATAAACCCCGCATTGGTCACTAAAACTGTGCATATTGTGATGTGATCTGCACACAGTAGCATGCTGATTTGTATTCAATAAATGGCTCTACATGATGTTTAGAGCCACACAAATACGGTAAACATCATGGCATACTAATTACTGCATGAGTCGCTGAACTGTATGCTAATCAACAAATTCAAGATGGCAGAGCTATTCAACAAACTATAAAGCAATTGTGTACACTTATTGTAGCCTTTTGCCCTGTATTCCAAAACCTATTGGAATACAGCCACGGTAACTAACTGAAGGGAAAGAATGTTAGGAGCTGCTGCTGCTCTTCTACATGTGTATGTGCAACAGGCTAAAGTCTATGCTGCTGCTGATGATGATAGACCTCAGGCAAGGAGGGGAGGGGTATTTAGATTCCATTCAACTTATAATGTTCTGCATGAGATGGAAATTATAGAGTACTACAGGTTAGATAGAGACACAGTCCAGGAAATCTACAACCTCTGCCATCCTCACCTGGGATTAAGGACAGACCAAGGGGAACCATATCTGTTGAGACCAAGGCATTTATAGCACTTAGAATATTAGCTACAGGAACCTTTCAATGACCCACAGGGTACATGCTGGGGATGCTACAGGCATCAGCATCCAGGATCCTACACCAGTTCCTGAATGATGTGCTACAGTATGCCAGTGACTATATATTTCTCCCCAACCCTAAGGACAGAGCTAGAACTATGGAGGAGTTTTACCCAATGGCACACTTTGCTGAAGTTCTGGGCACCATAGACTGCATGCATATCAAGAGCAAAGCATGACCAGGAGAACAAGAAAGGGTCTACATCAACAGAAAGGGGTTCCACTCCATTAATCCTCAGGTCATGTGTAATGCTAGGGGAATCATCCTGAATGTGTGTGCTGGCAGTCCCAGCAGTTACCATGACTCCCATTTCTGGCACACCTCTACCAGAGGTTTTCCATGGATAATATCCCACAAGTCCATTTACTGGGTAATGCAGTGGATGCACTTGAACCATGGCTGATGATGCCCACCAGAGATGCACACACACCCACAGAGGAATGCTATAATGAGACACATGCTCAAACAAGAAATATCATAAATTTTGTGTTTGGGCTGTTAAAGTCATGGTTTCAGTGCCTAGATAAAATTGTGTGTGTGTGTGTGTGTGTGGGGGGGGGGGTGCTCTGCAGTACAATCCTGGTACTTGTGCCAAAATTACCACTGTCTGTGCTATCCTACACAATATCATCCTATGAAAACAGCTGCAGCATGAACATCAACGACTGGGAGCAAATGTACCACCACCACTGGCAAGGTTACAATATCAACATGTAGGTGAGGAGTCAGGGGGGGAACCCCCAGCCACTGTGGGTGGGTAGACATAGGACTGCACAATATTTTCTTTTCTGGCCAAAAGGCAATAGTTAGCATGCATGCTGACTATCTAAGGTGTACACCTTTCATCCTATGCAGATACAGATGGTAAAACTGATGATAGGCAATGCTCACATGGCTGTGTACTGCTGTATCAGATCAGCCCTGAATGGCAACAATTGTAACTGTAGGATTATCAAGAAAAGTGTTGTAACTGTAATAGAAAATTAAATGTGTAAGGACATGAATGAATATCAGATACCTGCCTAGCTGGTACTTGTAAATGTAGCTAAGTAGAACTTGTGTTCATTACCAGAAATGCCATCAATATCTGACATATCTGACATCTGTAATATATACTTATGCAATTTACCAAATAAACTGGCTCAAGTAACTGAAATACCCGCTATAGAAAAAACATTCCAAAAAGTTTATTTATCCCAACACTCACACAAGTGGAGCAATAAGCATGACTGAAAACAGTCTCATCCCTTTCAAGTTCCCTAGCTACATGGTTATCTTTCAGTGTTGATTCAGTCCTCAGAGCACTCTGAAGATGCAAATGAAGTGTGAATGCAGAATTTATGAATACCAAAATTTTGACTTTGTGTATCAGATGTAAACATAGTGTAGCATCTACACCACTGTTATTTGCTAATGGCTTGCAACTGTGAATGATTACTCTGACTGAAACAAAACACAGTAATGTACAAACACCATTCATTGAAGTGGGTGTATCACTGAGGGTACACTTACAAAGTGTGGAACTAACTGCAGTGAGCTTTTAAACCAATCCAAACACCCTACATGTATACTTCCTTGGTATAATAGCACAGTTTCTTGCCTTTGCTGAAAACAGTTGCTGACTGTCATGTATTTGTATCACACCTAGAAAAAAAAATGAGAGACTATGCACTAGAGATTGCATGTGTGATAGTAAAGCAGAGATAAGGGAATGATTGCCAGAATACAAAGGGAGGCAGAGCTGAAGTTTTGCAAACATATTCATAAATAATGTGATCTGATTACAATCAAAATGTCGCAGATGCAATGTGAACATGTAATCCCGAAAGCAAGTTTTCAACATTTGAAATGAGCGAAAAAAAAAAATGGTGAAGTCACAACAGCGAAAGCACACTAGCATTTGCTGTTGTGGATTCAACATTTTGAATGCAGATTGCACTATAGTGGGGATTGGGAAATGTACCCTTTCCCTCACTATAGTGTGATCTCAGAGTTTGAATATATAAGTAGCAGGGGGTGTGGGGGGGTGCAGGGGGGCTTGCCACCCTACAAACGTGTGTTGCATGATACTGTATGTGGAGGTAAGTTTGAAAAATGTTAACGATTCAGTTTCGAATTGTTGAAATTTTTTTTTCATTTGTTATTTTTATTGGTCGATATTGTAACTTTCGACAATGTTTTTTGAGTACATAAGTACTCGTAAAAAAAAAACATTTTCAAAGATATGATAGTAAACCATCTGATCAGTCATTACATTGTATATGTTATCTATGTTATGCACACATTTACAATCAACTGAAAATTTCCAGCTCTATAAACTGTTTATTACTGGGTATGAAATGTTAATTGGTTGTATGCACATTATTTGTTTGCTATTGCAAAACTGTGTGGCAAAAAGAGATAACCCACTACAACTGTGTTGTGTTAGTGCAGTATTCTGATGGTTCAAATCCAGAGCTGTGTTATTGTTTAACCTTTGCTTCTCCTTTGTATCCTTTTTTTTAAATTGTTTTCCATGTTTGCATTGTGTGGCACAGTGTAAAAATGGTTAGTTGCTTAAAAATTAAACTTTAATGTCAGCCGACTTCTAGAGTGTTATAAACAGTCTTAGTGGCACTGCTCAGTGGTCAGCAACACAAATGACTGCAGAAATTCCAGTGGTTACTTCAGTCTCTGTGGCCCAAGGTGTAAATACATTGAGCTAAAGAAGGGAGAACATATATAAAATGGGGTTAGAGTCCCACAGTTGGAATTTTTACTGATGAAGGGTCATAATGAATATTTACATAAGTGATATATGTTAGCTATTGCCTTTTACATTTGCATGTTGCCTACCTATGCACACACATGGTTCATAAAGGAAAAAGATGACAAATTTAATTTGGTTCACCTTCCTTTGAGCAAACAAGATAAGCAGTGATGCATGGCCATCAGCACTCTGGATGGGTATTGAGTGTGAAAATACATCTGCTTCTTAGCTTTCTATGCACTTTGTGATATGGTGTATAACAGGTTAAACTGTGGTTACTGGGGTGTAATCCTCCAATACATGGAAATGCATTCATAAACACAAGAGAAGGGCAATGCCATGTACTTTACTGAACACATACTTTCTGATATTCATGTGTTCCCTGCAGCAATGCTCTTCCAAATGATATATCAGGACTAGAGCATAACTGCACTTTGCATTTGATGTGGGTTTATAGTGACTCTGGATATTGGACATCCATGATCATATCACATTAATATTGTTAGTAACCTCTATTAATGTGGACATACCTTCATTTGAATGTGAAAACATGTAACTCCATCATTGCACCAATGCTGTTTCCAAAGTGTGTGTGTGTGTGTGTGTGTGTGTGTGTGTGTGTGTGTGTGTGTCATCTATACAACTTCATGAGAAACAGGTGTATGTCTGGGTAACTTCTGAAATATGCATTCATGATAGCTTCTTTCACCTAGGTTGCCAGAATGTATTTATATCTACTATTGCATGTTGCACTCACACAATCATATCACGTCTCAGCTTTTCAAACATGTATCAAGGAAGTATATGAACCCGCGACACTATGATGATGTCATCCTCTGTAAAGTGCACTCTGACAATCACATTGTTAAAATTTGACACCTGCGTTGGTGCCTGCATTAAGTATTGTGTCCTCTAGCTTGCGTAATTAGATAGGCAGGGGTTCTAATCTCACAGTAGTCAACGTGTGTGTGTGTGTGTGTGTGTGTGTGTGTGTGTGTGTGTGTGTGTGTGTGTGTGAGTGTGTGTGTGTACATCCCAATATCTACTTCTAAGCATACGCTGTTAATGTCATCCTCTATAAAGTGCATTCTGACACTATTAAAGACATAGTTGTACAGTGGTGTTAGCCCTGAGGACTGTATTCTGGAGCATGTGTAACTAGATAGATAGGGGTTGTACTCTCACAGCAGTCACTTGTGTGTGTGTTCATTCAGCCATCAGTCTGTGACAATTTTACACAAGGATGTGAGTCCACCACTATGGCAGATACTCCTGCCACCATCTTCTTCTCAGCATACCCTGATGATGTTATCCTGTATAAAGTGGACTCTGAAACTGTTAAAGACATACTTGTGTGGTGGCACTAGCATTAAGCACTGTGTTCTGCAGTTTGGGTAACTAGATAGGTAGGGAATTTACTCTCACAGTAGTCAACTTGAGTGTGTGTGTGTGTGTGTGTGTGTGTTCATTCAACTATCAAACTGGAGACAAATTTGCAGGAGGATGTGAGTTCACAACTATGTCAGACACTCCTGCCAACATCTTCTGCTCTGTATACACTAATGATGTCATCCTCTACAAAGTGCACTCTGACAGTGTTAAAATCACATATCTGTGGAGGTGCTAGTATTGCATTGTATGAAATACAGCTTCTATACCTACACAGGTGTGGTGTTCAAATCTGACCTGAATCAGCTGGTGTGTGTGTGATTAGTGCATAGATTACAGTCATTGTTGTGATGTTTTGAGTCTTCTTTCATTTGACTCTCTTTCAGTAGAACCTTTTACAATAGCCCCCTGAATCCAACATTCCATTTTTCCTCTTTCCACATAGGATATTATGATATCAAAGTTGAATACACACATCATGAAGCACAGCCCCTCCATGACTCCCTGCAAGCCATCTACAAACCACTGGATGTGTGGTTGCTCAGTCTGTCATGGTGTCATGCATGTCACATATGGAGAGAGGCAGTCAAACACATACGCACATAGGCACATACACCTACTATCCTCTATCACATAGCTAAAGCGATTTGTGTTTAAGTGGTATAATAATGGCTAGGATCATATGTGCTCCTAGCCAGTAGCCTAGTAATGTCCTATGACCCTCTGAACATTGCACAATTCAATGGTGTTGTCATCCACATGTGCTATGCTGAGGTGTGGATGTAGTATATCCCTATAAAGTGTATTCCAATCTGTGAATTGAGCTACCATATTGATGGCCATTGCTGACATTTGGTTATATGTTCCTTCCATAACTGCTATAATAATATGCCACCTGGGGAATGTTGACATTGAATGATGCTATGTATATTGCTGCTTACTAAGGCATGTCTTCTTGTACTGCAGTGCATAAACATACTACACAGTTGTCATTCAACCATCACAGTGACAGGTGCAGTATGGCACAGGTGTGCATGTGTATACCTAGCATATGGAAACATTATTTGGCATACAGCAATATTACGTCATATTACACAGGCACATATGCCTTGGTTCATGCACATGTTATAATGCTGTTATACAGACAAACACACGATGTCTTAGGATTCACTTGCAATCTTGTGGAATTCATTGTATCCACTATTGCGTTGCTGTTCACAAGGATTATACAGGTGTTCTCCAGCAGCATTATGTGACTGTCAACATTTGTGTCAACAAATTTTTTGCATGAGACACATCCACCTTAGTTGTCACATGTCCACATATGGTGTCAGAGGCCTTATGTACACATTGCCAATGTTAAACATATAGGCATATGATGTAAAACTGATGTAATGACTTGAAATAGGTAGAGTTGTACAACTGCATTAACAGTTCCACTGTGTCACATGTGATTCAGAACAAACATTTTATTTGGAGGAGATATACAGCCCGATGTCCAAATGTAATATAGATACAGCTATAGTGTGAGTGTAGTGCATATTCAATAATCAGAGGAGACAACCCTCAGAAACGACCAATAACCAAACCACAGGGTTGCACGGATGTCACTGAAAACGCAAACACAGTTCCAAAAATAAAGTTTATTGCCACATCCACAAATTTGTGGATTTGTGGATGTGGGAATAAACTTTATTTTTGGAGCCATTTTTGTGTTTTCAGTGACATCCGTGCAACCCTGTGGTTTGGTTAGTGAGTGTAGTGCATCACAGACATACCAGTACATCACATCAGTATTACCATGTGATGTTTGCATGAACACATAAGGATGTATGTCAGGATTTCATCACAGTATAACATTTTCACTGGCAATGTCAGGGAAACAGTGATCATATGGCACATATGCTGAGAGTTGATATGAAGTTATACAGGGTACTCCATGTAAAGTTTGGTATGTGTACAATATCAAAGCAACTACAGAACATGGTAAAGTAATAGCACATTGGAAATACAACAAAAATATGAACACGTGTAATCACAACATCAACCCTTTAATAATAAAGCTTTCGGATAAAATCAACTTAAGAACTCATTTAAATAGAAAAGTAAAATAATCACATGACATCACACAGCCAATAAAATTGTTTAAAAGATAATTATCTCAAGCACATTTCCCTATACTTTAAAATAGGTTTAAAGAGACCATCTTATGTATACCAGGGGCATGATCAGCATTTAAATGCAAAATCCAATCATACTCCCTGACCTCTAATTTATTATTTAAATCTCCACCTCTTAGGTCTCTAAAAATCACATCCAGAACTCTAAAAGAAAAAATATGAGTATCACCATTTTCAGTTATATCTTGAGCTAAAGCATTTGTACAAATCCCTCTACGTAGCTCTGATCTATTATCTATTATTAAAGGGTTGATGTGATTACATGTGTTCGTATTTATGTGTACAATATCACAGTGACTGCTTCCACACTCATTGACACAAGATTTCACACTGCTGTACTTTCTGTGCACACGGGCATAGTTGATGCATTGCCATCAGCTGTAACATTCATTAAAGCAGATCACTTATTAATTCACACATCAATTGCAGATGCTTCAGACAATACCCATTGCTATTACATGTGGCAGATGCATGCAATACACAGCTATGTGTCGGGAATCTACTCATCATAGCATGCTATTTGTAAGTGTTGTTATTCATATGGCTGATACCTATGTCAGCCAGGGATGCTTTGTCAAGTGTATTACATTTGACACAGTGAGCTCACACACATCTTGTCAGCCATACAGAACTATTCTTTTGGGATGCATATACGTTAGGATTTGACATTGCAGATGCCCCTTCAAGGTGTTTTCCTAGATACTTGCGTGATATGTCTTTCTGTGTTGCACCCAGTAAATACACAGCTCAGTGACAACATTGATGGCATGGGCTGGATTCTTGCAGGGTGGGGATTGTGGCTTATGTGTCATGCAAACCTCTCAACTGGTCAGGATCGCCCTGATTTTAACTTCAGCTTTAACACTCTCTCTTAACCCTCTCTTAACCCCTCTAAAGATGGTCAGTTTTGGGGAAGGGGTGGTGAATTCTTCTTATAGCATACTGACAAACATTACAGTTGTACACTTTTGTTTCTGCAGAACATGTATAATAAGTTACACTCACTTATTCTGTCAGTGCCGCAGATTAATGGTTGTAAAATTTTGAAAGTTCCCTGATTTTGTCTGTCTCTGTCTATATTTGTCCATTAGTCTGTTGCTAGGTGTCCATGACTGGTTGAGAGGTATGCTGACATGTCAGTCATATTCAAGCAAGTCATTTTGCAGATGTTCACACTATGCACATACCCCCTATTGGATATACTGTCCTTGCTAAATGTCCTCTCCAATGAGCATGTCAGTGATGTTTATATCACAACCAATCATCTCCATTGACATGTAACCCTATGTGATCGTCACATATATACTATAATGTGTGATGGTATAATACACTCACACAGAAGGTGTAGACAGTAGTATATACTCTGCTATCTACATATGTGCTTATTGTAATGCTACTGACTTGTCTTGGAAATGTACGTACATATACGGTTTCACTTCATAATCTCGAATTACTAAAATCCCGAATTTCAGTAAACCGAGACTATAAAGTCGAACCATTCACAATACCGAAATCCACAATCCCAAATCACACAATCACGAACATACATACACCATACACCACATAACACACATACCATTCCACCCACAGCACACAAACCACACAACCCTACACTACATAAAAGCAGGGGGGCAAGCCCTGCACCCCCCATGTGGGGGGCTGCACCCCCACCCCCCTACTTATATATACCAACTCTGAGTTTGCACATAACATAAAAAAAAAAAACTCACGCCACGCCATCCTCCACTCGCTCGCACACAAATACACATCACACATACACAAACACCAACAAATTCAACACTCACACTCACACTTACACCTCCCTACCCTTACCCATACATACAACATACAAAAACACACACAAACACTCATTCACCTGCAATCTCAGCACCATAACACTACACGCGACGTACCGGAAATGCATAAGTGCGGATTTGAGATATTCAAATTTGCTCTTATTCACTTTTGGCATTCTGGTTTTCGCCTTCATGGTCTTGGGTTACTGAAATTCGGGATTTCAGTAATTCGAGATTATGAAGTATAAGCACATAAACATATCCTATTTTGGGGTACTTGCCATATTTAGTATGTCCTCTTCCTTTTTCCTCATTCCTGTCATTCATGTCTGCACCCATTTTCATCAGCACACTTTCACTGTCTAATGTATGTTTCATTGCATTTGCCCTTGCTGTTCCCCCTCCATTATTTCATTGTGTAAATAATTGTTGTAGTGCACATTACACTCAGTATACTTCCCTTTATTGTATTAATACTGCTTTAATTGCAGTATTTTCACCCCTGGTAGTCAATGTGACTGCGCAGTCTTGCCCGAGCAGGTTTGCTAGTAAACAAACTTGAGTGCTTCTTGTTTCCATACCTGTGCTGCTGTGCATGGTTTCCTAGAGGCAGCACTGTTGCTGGCCACAAAAACTGTGCTTGTATATGTGTAAGCATGATGAGCGGCATTAATATACGATTAACGCTGCTGCTCATCATGCTAAATCGTAAACTCCATGTAGGCTTCGCGAGTTTATCCAATTCTTAGAAAATTATTTAAAAGAAACTTTCGTTAAAACACAGTGAAGAGCACTTTGACACACTTTATCAGTTCCAGAAAAGTAATACAAGTACTGTTTCTCTGTAAAATAAACAGTTTTTTGATGTTTGAAACAATTTGTAAACCTTCTCAAACAAAAGTGTCCTCCCATTCAAATGCACAGTAAAGTCATGTGACATTCGATAAGAACACACATTACCAGCTTAAAAAATGCTTTACTAAACAGGAAAGTAATTTTAAACAACAACAACAATAATAATAATAATATGTGGAAAACTAATTTATCTACCTAGCAATGGAAAAGCATAAGCCAACCATCAATCCTCGAAAGCCCAGAGACGATCACTCTCTTTGGTGGCAGGATAGTCCTGAAGGGATTGGCAAATAAACCTTTCAATCAGCTCAGCTTGAGCTGTCTAATGGTTTGTGTACATGAAAGGTGCCCTGAAGTTTTGGAAAATGGGTGGCTCTTATATCCTATGCAGTATATAACCCATATAGCTAGGCTACTGCAGCAGTAATCAATATGATGAACATCAAATTTTACCCTCGGAGTTCTTAAAGATTCCATTTTAAATATAGCCTCATTACTAACCATTTCAAATGTTATACTCCACTCCCATGACTTATCTCTACTAATAGTCAAAACAACTACAATAAAACATCTAATTCTCTAATCAACCCTTCTGCATCACCCACCACATCAACTGGTATCAATAATAATAATTTTCATCTGCATGTGTTATCATACATTGATGTGCTGTATCATTATTTAGAGATAGCCCATGAGTTTCCTTCTGTGATCCATACAAAGGTCTCATAGGTAAATACTAACCAATCAGTCTGCTGACTATTACATGTCTGTCCAATAACAAGTCATTGACCAAAGGTGAGACTTAAACCCATTTCCTGGTGTCTGTGTGGTAAATACTTTAGCCATTATGCCAATCTCTGAAGACTAAATTTCTAATATATAGCATTTGAGACCAAATATAAAAACTGATTGATGTCACTGTTTTCCCTCATTCTAATTTACTAGAATGGTCTTAGCTGCTTTCTTGACTGAACAAACCATATTTTTTTCAGTTTGAACTTTTGCTTTTCAGTGACATGCTTATTTTTATTGGAAAGGTCATCTGATTTGTTTCTGTCACCTGTCCTTAATTCTGGGTGCTTTCCATATGTTTCTTACTAACCTGTATTATTATGTACTCCAAAAACAATGCAACTGGACCTCTCTAAAACACCTTCACCTTAATAATACTTTCCTTATAGGTTCATAGGTGTGTACTAAGCTAATGGCCTGGAGCCTTTACAAGCCTAGCCCAAAAAAAAAAAAAAAATTGCCCAGGTACCGTGCCACTCAATGTTAGTTCACAGTGCCCCTATCCAGTAGAGCAACTGGAGTGATCCCTGGAGTGAACTTTCTGTTACCCATCCACTTGTCAAGATTTCACTTGAAGAGGGCCAGCAAGGTGCTCTGCTTGACATGAATGGGAAGCTTATTCCAGAGTATGGGCAGTCTTTGGGGAGATGAACGTGTCCCTCCTGCATGTTCTGTTAATTGTGATAATGAGGTTGTGATCTCTGGAGCATGTGGCGGGGGGGATTGGGATTTCTTTAGGTGTAGCATTTCGAGTAGAGCTGGGTCAGACATGGCTTTGTATGTCAAGCAGCGATCACCTCTAGGTAGACAATAAGAGACTGAGAACAGCTTAAGTTTCTTGCGTATGTCCATGCCAAATAGGGTGTTATATTTGATGACTGGTCCAATGATGGATGAGTAAAGAGGGATGATGACCTCTTTCTTAATAGATGTAAAACCTTTGGTTATAAGATGTGCCACATAGAAGGACTTTCTGACCACAGTGGCAATGTAGTGGTTGAAAGTGAGGTGGCTGTCGACCTGGGTACCCAGATCTTTTATGGCCCCTTCAGTGTTCAGTGGGGTCCCATCAATGTGGTAATTCGTGGCAACTGAGTTTTTTTCCAAAGGGGACAATAACACATTTTTGGCATTAAGATTCAGGCCATGGATCTGACATCAGTCAATGGTCTCAAAGAGGCCCTTTTGTAGGATGTCTGCATCACTTGGGGAGTTGATAATGACTCCTAGCTTGCAGTTATCAGTGAACTTGGTCAGCCAGAGTCCTTCTGTGTTGGCTTGGATTTCTGAGAAGTAGATGCCAAACAGGAAAGGACCCAGGACCGAGCCCTGTGGGATTTCACTCATAACTGGTCGACAGTCTGACTTGGAATCTGCAACTTTCACTCTGTGGGTCCTGTCTGTGAGCCAATTTACAACCCACCTAGTGATGTAAGGATTGATGCCTAGTTTGGTGAGTTTATCAATGATACCTGAGTGGGGAATGGTATCAAAGGCCTTGGCCAGATCAAGGTGGGCTGTATACACTGCCTTACCCTCATCCACAGCCTTGATGATTACCTCGAAGAAGTCAACCAGGTTCAGCAGGCAATAGCTCCCCTTGACAAATCCAAACTGTGTGGGATCAAGAGTTTGGAGATTGCCTATATCTTTGTTAAGCAGTTCCATGATGATGCGCTCCATAGCTTTGCATACCAGACTCGTTAGCCTAATGGGGCAATAGTTCCCATGGTCTGTAGTTGCTCCCCCTTTATGGAGCGGGATGACTGTAGCAGTGTGCCATTTGTTAGGCAGTGATTGAACAGTGCACACAGATGTGGTGCCAGCTCATTTAGGACACAGTCAGGGATATTATCAGGTCCCATGGATACTGTATTCTTGGCTTTGGACAATGGAGCTTTTACCTGTGCTGCAGAAATGGTGGGTACCAGGTTTTCTTCTGGTATTGTGATAGGGCCCTTGGGGGGGAGGTAAAGTTGGCATTGAATCTGTTGGCCAGTATGTTGGCTAGATCTGTTGGCTCAGTATAGGAGGTATCATTGTGCAATAACAAATGCTGGGTATTGCCTTTGAGATTTTTGATATAGCTATAGAAGGTTTTGTGGTTGTTTTTGGTGTCAGCCGCAATTCTGCCTTCATAGCTGGCTTTAGAGGATTTGATAACGGATCTCAGCTTTTTGTTGAGACTGATAAGGGAGGTTTTCCAGTATTGTGAATTCATTTTTTTCTGCAACAATTTCTTCCTTCTGTTGTAGAGTTTATTGATGGCTGGGGACCACCAGACAGGCTTTCTTTTTTTGGAGGAGAGCATTTTAGTTCTATTTGGTATGGCAAGGTCCATGCATTTGTGTACATGCTCGCACACTGCATTGGTGTATGATTTGGCAGTCATGCAGCTATTTTCCATTGGCATGGGTCCCAAGAAGTTAGCCACCTCTGTTTTTAGGAGCCCAAAGTTGGCTTAGAGAAGTTTTTCAGGGTGGTCACCTTAGCGTGGGGTGTAGGTGAGATGGAGATTTCCATAGTGATCAGTTTGTGGTCAGATTTAACCAGGGAGGCATTGACAATAGATGTGGAGCAATGGTCTCCCAGGTTGGTGATAACCAGGTCAAGGATGTTGCTTCCTCTAGTGGGGGTCAGAATGACCTGGTCCAGGGCATTGGAATTGATAAATTCCAGAAAGCATTGGGCCTGTACATTGGTACTTGAATAGTTTTTCCAGTTGATGGAAGGATAGTTGAACTCATACAGCATGAGAGTATTGGGTTGGGCCTTTATAGATTCCAGGGTACTTAGGAACTTGGAGTGAGAGTCTAGGGACATGTTTGGGATTCTGTAGCTTGTATTGCCATCTTACCCAGTGTTAGTTGTACCTGAAGTATCTTGGATGCATTATGCTGGGCTACCAGTCTATAGGTGTGCGTATCCTTTAAGAATATGGAGACATCACCACCTTTGGAGCTTCCGTCCATATTCTGGAGCCGAAAGGTATGGAATGAGTTGTAGCCTGGGAGTGCAGGGGTGCTTTTGTCTTTTAAAACCAGGTCTCTGTTACAACACAGATGTCAACATTCTCAATTTTGAGGAGAGCTTCGACTAAGTGCATCTTGAGATTTAGACTTCTAGCATTGAGCAGCATGGCCCTCAGGTTGCATTTGTTTGTAAATGTTATGGTGGAATTTTGGTCTTTGGAACACTGCCTAAAAAAGGCACTATAGGGGTGGCAAGAGCCTTAGCCAGTACCCGGAATCCTAGGGGTGACAGGTGAAGGCCATCTCTGGCAAAGCATCAAGGTCTGTCAATCATGTCATCCCAGGCAGACAGATACTGGATCCCCTTAGAATGACACCAGAGACTTGGCCAATTGTTGAAGTCAATCATTTTCTGCTCGTGCTGTGGTATCATTCTGGGTGACAGTAGAATACTGCTCAGGGCTAGGGTCATACTTGCCTGGGCCACATAATCCGAGAGTTCCATCACATCTCTTTTCATGTAGTCCAAGGAGGTATGTCTCAGGTCATTCACCCCCAGATGGACAATGACCAAGTCATATTTGCACTTGTTGTGGAGTGACCTGAGTACATGTGTTATGTGGCAGATCCTGGCACCTGATAGACAACTGACTGTCACCTTCTCCTTGTTCAACCTAGTGAGTGGGACATCAGTGTGCCTCACAATTCAGTCTCCTATGATTAGTACATTGGGGAAAGTGTTTTGCCTTAAGGGCTTGGGTGGAGAGGCACACTGTAGTGGTGAGCTATATATTTTGGGGTTGGTGTTGTGTTGTGGTGGTGGTGGAGTGCATTTCTGTCTCAGAGGTCTCTGTTGTTTAGGCAAATTGTTATTGACAGCCTCCATGAAGGTGGGTGGATGGTTTGTGTTTCTATGTGTGAGTTGTGATGGTTGGTGTTTTGAAGGACTGTGTGTTCTATGTAGTGAGTTGCAGGTGATGACCTTCTACTCTTGACCAGCTAGTCCAGTCTAGGGTGGAGCATGCACTGCTTCCAGTTTGGTGATATAAGTGCATCTCTCACAGGTACGAGTGTTGGGAGGTAAGAGGAGTGGGTTGTCTGTGTACATTAGATAGTTGCCACACTGTCTCAGAATACCCAAGTGCACCAGGTTAGCAGGAGAATGCACAGGACAGGTAATTGCCCTACAATCATACAAAGATGTGTGGTCATAACTAATAAGTACTGGTGCTGTTACTGCATAGAAACAGCTAGTGCTGATAGCACCTAATTGTGCTACAATAAATGCTACAAAAGCATGTTAAGGTGTTAGCCAATTAAGCTAATTGAAGTGCAAAAAGTAAAAGAACAAGCACATACTAAGGGGAAAATTGAAGAGTAGACTTTCTGGCACCAGTAATAGTTTACGTCAGCTGAGCGCCACTGCATGGTGTGCAAACATGGTCTTTTAAACCAGAAAGTTGAAAGGGAGGGAAAAATGCCCATAAACTACAATTTCTGGACCAGAAACCACTCCTCTTGTGGTAAATAGGCTACCTAGTGCTTACCACTCCCAATGATAAGCAAGAAGGCTTCCATCCAACTCAGAAAGGTCTGGGGGGCTCAGAAACTTACAAAACAGTCCTAGATACAGCAAATCTGTATCTGGACTAGACTAGTTACAGGAAAGGTGGGAAACAAGCTTATAACTTTTTGTTTGCTTGTTTTTTTTTTGCATAAAAGCAGTTAGAACAGTAACAAAAACACTTTAAATGCAGTACAAGCTAGCACACTTGAGTGTGTAGCAGTATTAAGGCAAATATAGTTTAAATAAATGTAGATAAATTAAAAATGACAAAAAAGTGTAGAGAGCAGTAAATTATGAAAAAAATTAAAATGGTGGCACTTGAGTATCTCTTTCTCCTTCCTGTTGCTCTTGTAGTCTGCAGGATGCCAAAACTTTATATACGGAGCTTAAACAAGTGCAAGCCCATGTAAACATGGGCTTTTAAAACAGAACATTGAAAGAGATGGAAAAACTGCCCAATGGCCAATAAACTACAATTTCTGGGCCAGAAACTACTCCTCTTGTGGTAGATAGGCTACCTAGTGTTTACCACTAAATAGCCAGACACCCCTTAGGAAGGTCCGTGTCAAATCAAAACATATAGCATGGCTCACTAAAGATGCTAAGCAACTCCTAAAGCAGAGAGGCAAAGCCTGGACTCAATATCAAGAGACCAAAAAACATCCCTCCTTTAACTCTTTTTGACAATTAAGAAACCATGCCGAAAACAAATGCAAAATGACAAAAAGGCTTATTACACTACAAACCAACAAAATCACTAAAACAGTTCCCAAAAATTTGGGGGAGCTATAAAATAACTCCTCAGTCCCGGTCAATCCATTAAAACATCTCCTTCCACTTTAAATATATCAGATAGCATAGCTTCAGAATTTAACCAACACTTCATCAACTCAGTACTGTCCATCCCATACTCCAGTAATAATGCCATCAGAATCAGTACCTAATCCAAATTCTTCCTCCATCACACTGATACAAACCAGTACAATTAAAAAAATTCTCTCCAAATTAAAGCCTACATCCCTCACTGCTGGCCTACTGCCTAATGAATTCCTCAGACTAGTGGCAGATGCCATCTCTTATTCTGTCTCTCTCCTAATTAACTGATCTATCTCTGAACAATACATCCCCAAGCTCAGGAAAATTTCTCATATCATACCTCTGCACAAAGACGGCTCCTCAACTGACCTCTCAAACTATAGACCAATTACTATACTCCCACCACTTTCCAAAATCCTTGAAAAATGCATACACACACAACTCCTTGACTATCTAGTAAATAATAACCTGCTCTCTAATTCCCAACATGGTTTTAGACCTAAACATAGTACTCAACCCCTTTAATAAGTTTCACCAATACTGTCATTGAGCTCAGAAACAATGGCCGACTTGTATGGTCCATTTTCTAAGGCCTTCAACATGATATCACAGCAAAAATTACTCAAGGAACTAGCCTCCTAAAATCTCTCTCAACCAGCTCTTTCATGGTTTCATGGTTATTTAATGGGCCACCAACAAGTAATCAAGTGGCAAAATGAACTCTCTACCTCACTACTCATCTTAATCAGTGTGCCACAAGGGTCAATACTTGATCCACTGCTTTTCACCATCTTCACCAACAAACTCTGCTCTGCCACCCACCTAGCCAGCATTGTACAATATGCCAACAACTCTACCCTCATTTGCTCAGCTCCATCCATTCCACAACTCCAAGAAAGAACCCAAAAATCCCTTGAAGACATAGAAAACTATCTCCCAGAATACCAACTCATACTAAATCCAAACAAAACTAAACTAATGCTTTTCTGTAATACCAAATCACATAGCCACCTTCTCCTTTTTACCATCCACTCCACCAATAAAACCAAAATTGAACCTGTTCAATACACCAAACTCATGAGTGTCAGAATCGATAACTGTCTTAAATCTGACAAACACTTAACACTATCCATCAAAAAGGTCCACATAAAGCTTGTCACAGTCTACAGATCCAAAACATACCTTACACACTCGACATGGCACTCCACAGCCAGGACACATTTACTCTCCAACCATCTATATTCCTCACCCATTTTCACAAATCTCAGAAAGACTGACATAAATTAGAGACCTGCTACAATAAAAATAGCTAGATGTTCTATAAACTATCCTCACAGATCACACAACTGCTCTGCACTATGCAAACTAGAATGGATAGAATTACCCAATTTTCTATCCTTAAACCAACTAACCACTGCCCACCACATCACTTATAAACCCAACAACTGCTCCACACTCAAAAACTTAATTCAACCATACACTAACTCCAGAACTTTGAGATCTTTTGACAAATTACTACTTAAAGTCCAACAATAGCTTTGGGGATTCTCTATTCTCCATTCAGATATCCAAAAAATGGAACTCAATATCTCAGCACTTACGAACTACCTCCAACAGCTCCAGATTCAAAACCCTTCTCAGGGTACACCTTTCCAACAACTGGCTATGCTCTTGTAATACACCAGGATGACTTTTCACTATGTTCTCTTAACTACCTCCAGATTTCCCTTTTAGGTCATATTACTTTTCTTTAGCAGATTAAACCTTAGCACATCAAATCTGCACTCTTCTGTCTTTCTCTTCACTCTAATTGTTTTTCTTCCATCACCAAATAACCAAGATTACACAATCCTGAAATACTGCCAGATTACCTGATGATGTGATTAGTCTCTTAGAATTGTTACTATTGTTTGCCATGGTATTAATATTGTGCTTTTTTTCTTTGTATATTCTATATCGTTATATATATGTTATTGCATATTGACTAGCATTCTTTTTATCTCTTCCTCTCCATTCCTATAGACGTGTTGTACTGTCTTTGTCTCCCATGTATTTCTATTTTGCTCTGTTGTTTACTTTTCTACTTGAAACCTTATATATATTTCATTGCTAGTTCATAATTTTCACTGTAAACTGTTTTGGTGTAATGGAGCTTTTCTTCCTGGGCCTCTGTTGAAAATGGGCTCTTGGTCCAGTCAGACATTCCCAGTAAACAAATGTAAAATAAAATAAATAAAACAAATAAAAACCTCTACTTCTATCACATTTGAAAATCTTAGTACTTTTTATTTTCATTTGCATATTTGCCTCACAAAAAAATTGACCTTGTGAAGTTAGTCTTACTGGATTCCAGTTGTTGTTAGAGGCACAGGAAGTTGTTGAAGGCTGGGTGGGGTGGGGGGTGGAGGGTGAGATGGGCACTTAGTGATCAAAAAAGGGCAATTTTTTAAAACTATTTACTACTACAACATAGGTTCACCTGGAGTACATTTTAAGCTTAGCCAGTTTCCCTTTTGGTGCTTGAATTAACATTTCCTGATTGGTCTAACCTATCTCATGGCTGATAATTGTATATTAGCCCTAGTGAGAATAACTGTGATCACATCATAGATAATTTGAGGGGACCCACATAAGGGATGCAGCATTTAGGAACTGCCTCTATCCATGAGTGGCATGAGGGGCAATCCTGGAGTACATTTTCTATTACCCATCCTTAGATCCAAGTTGCATTTGAATATGGACAGGGATGAGCGTTGTTTTACTTGAATGGATAGTCTGTTCTGGAGCAGTGGTAGCCTCTGTGATATATATATATATATATTATATATTATATATATATATATATGGTTTACTATCAAATGACTGAAAATCAAAAGACTGAATCGCAACAAGACTGATAATGCAAAATATTAAATACATTTTTAATGCAAGGGGCAAGCCTCCCTGCTCCCCTCATGTGGGCCCCACACCCCCTGCTAAATATATATACCATCTCCAAGATCGCACAACAGTGGAGAAGGGGCAAATTCCATCATTCAATATTTTGAATTTTCAGTCTTTTTGGGATTCAGTCGTTTGATTTTCAGTCATTTGAAAGTAAACCTATATATATATATATATATATATATATATATATATATTCCTCTCTTCACAACATTCAGTTTGGATACCTGAACTGAGTATTTCTGATGCCATTTGACTTGCTGATGTTCAGTAGGTCCATCAGTATTAGGTGGGAGGATGCCTTTATGCCAGACTCAGGTCACCTCTAAGCACTCTGTAGGATACTGAGTACAGCAATAAATCTTTGAGGTGGTCCATGCAAGACCTATTGATTAGGACTTTTATCCTTTTAGTAAGGTATCTCTGTGGGTATTCCAGTTGTTGTTTTATGGGTCTGGACAAATGGGTCCATATCTATTCATCGAACTGTCATTACAGCGACACGCACTTCATCGACACGAAAACATCGAAACTTCAGATCATCGAAATTTCAGGTAAGCTATCCTCCCCCTCGCAGGACCCATGGTAGCACTTGTGGCTATATTGCGAAGTAAATAACAACGTTGTGTAGGGAAATTGTAGGTAGTGATGTGAACCATACGCGTTGTACCAGAAAAACAAGTGCTACCATGGGTCCTGCGAGGGGGAGGATAGCTTACCTGAAATTTCGATGATCTGAAGTTTCAATGTTTTCGTGTCGATGAAGTGCGTGTCGCTGTAATGACAGTTCGATGAATAGATATGGACCCGGACAAATACATGCTAAAGTGGGCATTATACAAAATGATTGACCTAAGAGGGCTTTGTAAAGGGAGACAGTAACATCTCTAGATCTAATCACAATCAATTTGTTTATAAGCTGTGCAATATAGAAAGACTTGATGACTCTGGGCACATGTTGGTCAATGATGGTCAAAAGTTAGGTCACTGTACACACAAGTTCCCAAATGCCAAACATATGGGTCAGTTTTCAGGGGGTATTGTCAATTTGGCAGTTCCCTGGAGTAGATGACTTCCCAAAGGATGTCTAGTTTTAATTCATGATTCTGGCACCAGTTATTGTTTGGGACAAACCTTCCTGCATGAGCTTGCAGTCATCTCAAACTTAGTCGGCCAAAGCCCTCTGGTATTTCCTTTTACTTTTGAGATGTATATGCCAAATACAAAAAGTCTCCGCACTGAACCCTGGGGGACTGGTCTCCGTCTAGAGGTAACTTCCCTTGTTTTTATCCCCTGCATCCTGTGAGCAAATTGGCAATTCAGCTGGTGATGCAAGTGTTTGCTCCTACATTATTCATCTTTTTTACTACACCTGAGTAGGGGATTGTGTCAAAAGGCTTGGCCAGGTTAAGGTAATGTGGTGAACTGTTTTACCTTCATCCATTGCTTTGATGACAATATTAACGTTTAAAATTTGCCCATGATTTTGAGTCTTTCACACTTTCTCCTGACTCTTGTCCTAAGAGGTTGAGAGATCAGAGCAATGTTTGACTGTCCCTGATTTTGTCATATTTTTGGCCTGTGTCATTTTTCTGGCAAATGTATGAGGATTGCAAAACTTAAATAATAATAGACGCTTGAGTTTCAAACTTCTAGACTGTATAGCCTTCAGAAAATGCAGGGCAATGCAAAACCTATTATTCTAGCAACAAAGCATATAAGAACAATGTTATATTTAAATTCTGTTCCTGATCCTGGACCTTTCATCTTTATCTTGACCCATTATGTTTTTGGCTTTATCTCTTGAGCTAGATGTTTTGAAGTTTAAACAAGAACTGTGAGGAAAAGCTGTTTACCAGTTTCAAGCTCGACCTGTTGCATTTTTTTATTTGTTCAATTAAATAAAAATAAGCAGTTCAACAAAAACAATAATAATAAATAATCTAACTGAAGGCTTAAAGTCAGGCAAGAAGCTTTAATAACTTTTTTATAAGCAGAATAACAACCACACAGTATTTTTTATTCTTTTAAATAAATGTTTCTGGCATGACCAAAAATCTTAACAAAACTGGGGCCAACTTGCATTAATGAAAAAAATGAGTTAAGTCAAGGAAGAAACTGTATTAACTTCTGAAAACAGAGTAACAACAAAGTTATTCCAGTTTCTTGCCTGCATTAAGTCTTATTTTGTCATCATAATCATGGTCATTATTTTTACTGTTATTTCATAAATGACTGTCCAGAATGTACCTGGGTGGGCTGATGTCACTTCAGTTGCGGTCCACAATCCACAGAACTGCACTGACATGTTCAACAATATGACTGTTATTAATTATTAAATAGCAGTGAAAACCATAAACTATCAGAAGTTGGAATGAAACAGTGAAGTGTCTATTTAAAAAAGTGCTCTCTTTCCTTGAATGTCAAACACAGAATGAAATGCATTTTCTTTTTTTTACAGCTGAGACTTCATTTCATTCCAACTTCTGATCACTTATAGGAAACGGTGCAAAATACCAGAGCTGGATCACGGTTAAATGGGTCCCTAGGTAGAGTAATAGATTGGGCCCCCCAGTGTAGTTCCTCCTGCAGCAAACCCCTCCCGCTCCAACAGCAGCTCCCTCCTCAGCCACTCCAGTGTTCCATTACTTGGCTATTTCTCCTCCCTTACCATAAATATTGTTCAAACCTGTCAGCATGCATAGTGTTTTTCTTATTTACTGCTACGATGATTACAGAAATTGAAATAAAATAGCACAAACACTGAGCCACTTGCTAAACAGTCTCGCAATGAAAACAGACTTGGCATGAGCAGTAAACTTCTCTGTCCTTGAAACTCACATTCATTAAAAGGGCATGAAAACCCACATTCATTTTGAATCTTGCCAGTGGTGGACTAAGCATATCTCTGGGTTGTTTTCAAACCACAGGCTCCTTACACATTTTGTAGGGCCATGCATACATATATGCCTTTTTTGATTCATCTTCCTGATTGTATTAAATTATATTCCTTGCATAATACAGCACCACGTGTTAGAATGTGTTTTAAATTTGTAGTTTTGAACAGTCTTCTAGTAAGCAATAAAACAAAACGTATGAACCAATAATGAGAAAACTACTCATTTCAGAAAGTTTCAACCATAAAAGGCCAGTCAAATGTCTGTTCATAGGTTCATAGGGTGATAATAGGCTATCGGCCCTAGGGCCAATACAAGCCTAGCCATAACAATTCTCTGGATATTTCTTCCCACAATATTTACTTCCCTGGACACCTGTCTAGCAGGGCAACTGACATGATCCCCGGGGTGAATTTCCTATCTCCCATCCAGTCGTCTAGGTTCCTTTTGAAGAGGGCCAAGGAGGCACTCTGCTTGACATGTATGGGCTATTCCAGAGTATGGCGAGTCTCTGGGTCAGGAGCCTATCCCTGTTGATATTATACTGTGCTGTACTTTAAAGGGACTAGATGCTGCAGTCCTGTGAATGTCCTCCTTTGGAGGAGTTAATTAGTAACTATGATCCTGTTATTAGTTTGTCATCCACTCCCTACTGCAATATTACTAGCTTATCATTTACAATCCACCAATATCAGTAAATATGCAAAATCTCTGCAGAAGTAAAGTCATCTAAATAATTCCACATTAAATTGATCTGTAGCTAATAAGAGGTTGCTGCTAGCAAACAATTTTTCATTGTGTCATCTACAAATAAAGTGCCTGTTTGCCTTGAAGACTAAATTACCTATGATACATTAAAAAATGATAAGCTAATAATATTGCAGTAGGGAGTGGATGGGAAACTGATAACAGGTTCATAGTTACTAGTTAACTCCTCCAAAGGAGAACATTCACAGGACTGCAGCATCTAGTCCCTTTAAAGTACAACAGAGTATAATATCAACAATCCATTTGCATACTGTGAGAGTAGAACCCACAGCCTTCTGCAATGAAAACAAGCATACTACACGTTGTGCTACTAACAATGCAAAGTTGCAAACAAGTTTGGCATAATCAGCACTAAACGTCTCTTACCCTGAAGCTCTCAGCTCCTTGCAAAATCCACTTGACACGCAACTAAATCTGGAAAAAGCCAAATTTATTTTGGGGGGGGCAAAGGCCCAAAACCATGGACACATTTTAAATATTCCTTGTATAATCTTAGAAAGTTGCTAAAATAAAAGTGTTTTGTGTTACCATGTGTTTCCTGAATGATATGAAGCCTGAAACTTAAATGGCTGTCATTATTTAGTGAATTCAGTTATTGCTGATTTTCCAGAAAAACACAAATTTTAAGAGGAACAGAC
>NC_056736.1:346916615-346999115 GCF_019279795.1 Protopterus annectens
ATCTACATAATCTGAAAATGGGAAGAAATAGTGTGTGTGTGTGCGTGTGTGCGTGTGTGTGTGTGTGTGTGTGTGTGTGTGTGTGTGTGTGTGTGTGTGTGTGTGTGTGTGTGTGTGTGTGCGTCTGCGTGTGTGTGTGTGTGTGTGTGTGTGTGTGTGTGTGTGTGTGTGTGTGTGTGTGTGTGTATGTGTGTGTTTAAGTGTGTTGAGGGTATGACGTGGAGTTAACAATACTGCTGAATGCAAAAACAATGTGAAACTGGGATATTTAATGTCTCACTACTATCACGGCCAAACTCTGGGTCTGAAAGCAGAATTGTGCCACAATGATCAAAATGGGTACCAACCCCTTCAATAATGCCTCACTTTTCTCCGCTGTCCTAATTATCGATTGTGTCATATTCCTGGCCATTTCCTCCCCCTTGAGAACACTTTGTGTGGTATGGTTGATAAACTATTAGAAATACAAAGGGGTAGGAATTAGTCTGATTAAAAAAAGTGTGTGTGTCTGCATGTGAATTGTTGCATCTGCATTACCTGTCAAGAGTCAGACAGCCATAGGTTATGCATCCTGTCACATCATTACATACTGGAATCTTTAAGCAACAGAAACAATCATTTTATCATAAAAACAGCAGTTACCTTTACAAAGAACCAGGTTTTTAATAAAAAGAGAGGTTAACTTCAGTTTTATGAATTCCATTCCATCTATAAAATGCCAAGCATTCTACACATGGAAATTTGGGAAAGAAGATAAATTAAAACAACCATTGCGTTTTCACCAAACAAACAAACAAGCAAACAAACTGAAGTTGTAGTGTGGGGGGTTATGTCATGCTGTCAAAGCCTATGACAAGGATACTGTCTGGAAGACAATGTATGACTGAAACAGTAGAACTCAGTGGGACAATGCAGTCTGATAAGAAAAAGAAACCCAACATAGAATGATGTTTTTGCAGAGGACAAACATATTTCCTTCATGGGGGGGGCTATATATGCTTTCCCTTTTGTTTAAATATTGTAAGTCCATGGTCATAAATTGTGTGTCACTCAGTTACTACTGAGTTATAGGTTTATAGGTTCATAGGTTCAAACTAGGCTATCTGCCCTAGGGCATTTATAAGCCTAACCAGAGTGTGTTTGGCTTTCACCACCCATTTTAAATTAATTTTGCTATGCCCTTTTTCGAGGTTAGTATACTGTGCCTCTGTCTAACAGTGACACAGAAGTGATACCCGGGGTAAACCTACTATTTCCCATCCACTCATGAAGATTCCTCTTGAAGAGAGTCAATGAGGGACTCTGCCTAACCTGGACTGGGATTTTATTCCAGAGTGAAGGGAGCCTCTGGGTTATGAATCTGTCCCTCCAGCATGTCCTATTTATTTCAGTGCTGAGGTTCAAGTCTCTCGAGCGCGTAGCTCGATGGGATTTGGATTTTCTGAGGTGCAGCATGTCCATTGAAAACAGTGAAAACAGAACTGTAGTAGCAATTTAACAAATCCCAAAACATTTACAGATAAAGATGGACAGACAGACAACCACATGCAAGTATACATAACTAAAACTGCATTATCACATAAACCAAATGATGATTTCCAACAATGAGATTAAGAAATACATAATTTCTTTGTAATTTCACTAAATTGTAATGAATTTAACTTAAGTAAAACTGCCGTCAGTTAAATCACACACTCCCCAAACTATTTGTTGTAAAACACTGGGAATAGTTTTTGAAGCAAAATTACCTAGGTAGTGGTAGGTCAAAAATATGAAATTTTTATCCGTGTCATTTCTGATACAAAGAGCAAACAGTTGCATTTGAAAGTTTTATAGTGGGCTTTGTAGAGCTCTCCTGCCAGCAATCATTTATTCTCAACTCATCAGAAACATTTTTCTCCAGTTAAAAATACAGTATCTGCCTTGAAGAGTTCAGAGCAATGCCTCAGGAACTTATTAATGTGGTCAAAGAGTTTATGCTAACCTGTATTGGTACAGTAAAAGGTTATTATATCACCGCTGTTTTACATTATTTCTTTTGAAGACAGACTATTACATTTATTAATATTTGCAAATTTATTAATATTTGGGGCATATGCTCTAGTATGTATCTATTGTAACATTTGACTACCCCTCCTGTTTTACAAGGTTATAGGCAGGTATTCTCACACTAAGCCACATTTTCATATTATATGGCTTATTTTTATTTTAGATTATTACATATATTTAAATATTACTCTCTTCTAGCCTTCTGCAACGTTCCCAGTCTTCATTACTTTAAAGAGTGTAACTTTAGTGGTTTTAATCTTTTTTGCATGACAACATTTGTAATTTCTTTAATCCTTTTCTTAAAATTAGTCCGTATAATTTCAGTTACTATACTATATATTTTAATTTTGAAGACAAACTAGAAGATATCTAATGCAGATATGGTCTCACTGGGCCATTATTCACTGCCAGCACTTCTATATTTAGTAGACAGCTTTCTGATATTGATTGTTAGCACTGTATTTTAAATTCAACAAATGTTTATAACATTTTAAATCACTGCTGCTAATGCACAGACTGCATTCTTCATCCATATCACATTAAATGGTGTAAGCAAATACATTATTTTTCTAAAACAAATAAGCTACATTTTTTATGTGTCCTGTTTAATCAAGGAACTGACATTTCATTGCAAACTGCAATTTTATTATCCAGTATATTTCATTATTTGTTCACTATCTTATCATCACTTAAATGTTGATTGAACAGATCCAGACCTAGGCACTGAATTCTCTGGAGCGTTACAAACACACACACACACACACACACACACACGCACGCACGCACGCACGCACACACACACACACACACACACACACACACACACACACACACACACACAGAGTTTATATACATATATATATTTATTTATGTATGGATAGATGATATTGAATCACTGATATATTTCCATTTTCCATATCTGTCTCTGCCATGTTTATGTCAGTTTCTTTTTCAGTCAGCGAAGGATACATGTGTTAATTAGAATACTTTGATCAGTATAATAAACCCTGTGTGCAGGGCAAAAGCAAAGTAGGATCCTATTCACGTTTTCATCATCCATTGCCTGATTCATGTTTTCCTAACAGATTAATACACTGATGTTGTCAGACCAAATGTAAGGACATACTTACATGTGCATTACAACATTTACCGTGACGACATTTTTTAATTCCTCCATTATCTTTTCTTGACAATATTTCCACAAAACTGGAATTATATTAATTGATCCATAATTTCTGATACAGGTCGTATCTCCATAAGATGGCATAGCCTTCATAGGTTCATAGGTTTATATGAGGTTACCAGGCTGTTGGCCCTAGGGCCTTTATAAGCCTAGACATGTTATACCCTTGTTCCCTTATTGACCAAGTTGTATGGTCTATATTTGCAGTGAGAGTCTATGATTAGCGCCGACTACCCGTATCCAAGAGCAACATAGGTGACACCCCTGGGAAAATTTCTGGTCTCCTATCCAGTTGTCTAAGTTATGCTTAAATAGAGTCATTGAGAAGCTCTGTTTTACAGAATTGGGAGTTTGCTCCAGAGGAGTGGCAATCTCTGAGAGACATATCTGTCTCTCCAGCATGTCCTGTTAATGCTGCAGGCTGGGTTAAGATCCCTAGAGTGAGTGAATCTTGTCCCATTTGACTTGTGGGTGTGCAGCATTTCCATTAGAGCAGGGTCCGAAACTGCTCTGTAGGTCAGGCACAAGTCGCCTCTCAGCATCCTATAAGATACAGAGTACAGTGACAGGGCCTTCAGTCTTTTCATGTAGGTCATGTGTTGAAGGCCTTGAATTTTCTTGGTGAGAAACGTCTGAGGTCTCTCCAGCTGCTGCAGGTATCCGGTGCGGTACATACAGAAAGGAGCATTGTACACTGTTAGTGGTCTGATGAGGGATGAGTACAGGGGAGTTTTAACATCCTTAGCTCTGGATGCGATGCCCTTACTTATGAGATGTGCAATGTAGAAATCCTTCCTTACCACTGTGGACATGTGGTGATCAAAGTTAAGGTTGCTATCAACATGTGTTCCCAAATCTCTCACCACAGGGTTTGAGCTAATGGGGGTACTGCTAATATTGTAATTTGTAGGGACTTCCCCCTTGCCAAAAGGGATTATAACACATTTTTTGCATTTATTTTAAGTCCGTGGTTTTGGCACCAATCATTTGACTGTGTAAACCATTTTTTTAGTATGTCAGCATCATTGGGGGATTCAATGACTGCACCCAGTTTGCAGTCATCGGTGAACTTGGTAAGCCACAGGCTATCTATTTTCATCTGGACTTCTAAGAAATACATTCCAAACAATAGGGAGCCCAGCGCAGATCCTTGTGATACACCATTGGTTACTGGTCTGCTGGTAGAAGTGGAATCCCCAACTTTGACTGCATGTGTTCTGTCAGTGAGCCAGTTGGCTACCCATCTAGTGACATATGGAGTAATTCCCAGCTGGCTGAGTTTCTCAATCATGCCTGATTGAGGAATTGTATCAAAAGCCTTGGATAAGTCAAGATAGGCTGTATGTACTGTTTTGCTTTCATCCAGGGCTTTAGTGACATTCTCAAAGAAGTCCAATAGGTTTAATAAACATGATTTACCCTTAATGAAGCCAAATTGAGTTGGGTCAAGAGTTTGAAGGTCACTTATGTCTTTGTTGATAATGTCCATGATGATTATCTCCATGGCTTTGCAGATAAGGCTGGTTAAGCTTATGGGTCTATAGGTCAAGTGTCAGTTGATGGACCCCCTTTGTGCAAGGGAATTACTGTTGTAGTTTACCACACTGCTGGGACAAAGCCAGTACTTAGATTATGGTTGAAGAGAGTGTCAAATGGTTCTGTTAGGTCCTGTTTTAGACCATTTAGTAGGCAGCCTGGGATGTTATCCTGTCCCATGAAGGCTGCTTTTTTAGCCATGGAGAGTGCGGTTATGACCTGCTCTTTGGAGATACTAGGTAGAGGACTAGAGACAGGTATGCTTTGGAGTATGTATGTTGGGGACAAGGGGCTGAAGTTTCTGCCAAATCTGTCTGCTAGCAGGTTGGCGATGTCCTCAAGGTCAGTATGAGTGGTACCATCCACTACTAGTTTGGCACAAAGCTGGGCCTTCCATTTTAGATTTCTGATGTAGCTAAAGAATTCCTTGTGATTATCCTTAGCTAGGCATGTTAGTTTATCTTTGTAATTGGCTTAAGAGGACTAGATATGTAATTTGATTGTTCAAGCTGTGGAGGGTGCCCTTCCTCTGCTGAGTCAGTTCCCTCTTATTCTTGGAAATTAGTTTCTTCTTCTTGTTGTACAACCTATTTATACTTGATGTTCACCAGGGTGGCCTGTTTTTTTCCATTCAGGTACAGCTGAGTCTATACATTTGTAGAGGTGTTTATACAGAGCATTTATGTACACCTCTGTATATGAGTCATTGTTGACAGTGGTAGTAGGGAGTTGGAAACTATTTATGCCATCGCTTAAGAGGGTATAGTTTGCTTTGGAGAAATTTTTCATCCTTGCCTTCTTTCTAAATTGTAGGCACACAGCAGTACCTTTGTTTTGTCAAAGGTTCAGCTAGTTAATGATTGCATTCATTCTGCAGATGAGCCAAGATTCTACCTGAGCACACAGTTATGGTTACCTTGATTCCTTTATTTTATTATGTGCCTTTTTATCATCAAGTAGGATAGGAAATTTATGAATGACAGCATTGTTTCCACTGCAGCTTATGGTCTTAGTTCTTACCTTGCATATTTGCTCAGAAGAAATTTCTGAAGGATCAAGCCGCATTCCCACCACCTCTATTATTGAATATACGTAGCAGATTTATAAAACAACAAGTAAAAAGGTTACACAGAAAAATAACACATATGCAAAAATATTAAAAAGGCCCTGGCACACTACTAGGTAATACCTTCAATGTCCTTTGAAGAAGGTTTATGGGAAATATGCAAATTATGTCTTAGGGACAACCAAGTGTTTCATCTAGATGGTTTCTGAACGCCTTTGACATTTTAATAGTCTTTATTATGATATTCTGGTCTATAAAGGGCTAGTCCCACTAGCTATAGACATGATATGTTTCATCCTTTTTATGGGCCCATCACTCCAGCATAAGGAGATAATTTGGCCATTATTTGAAAACACTTGGCTTTAAGCAAAGCTTTACATGCATAACTCCCAGTAATTAACAAAGCAATAACAAAAAAAGATCATATTGAAAAAACTTTTAGGCAAAAACATCAAGAAGACCCTGGTAAGCCAGATATTTCACTGTAAACCTCATTTGAAGACGGCTGAAGGGAAATAAGTGAATGACCTTTTAAGGATATACAAGTATTTCAGTTATACAGCTTCTAAACACCCCCTGACTTTGCACTAGCTTGTATTAAGGCATCTAAGCCAGTAAAGCCAAACCCCACTAGCTCTAGACATGACATGTTTTACCCTTTTTATGGGCTCATTAGTTCACCATAAGTAGATAGTTTGAAGTGAAAGACATTCAGAAAGCATATAGCTGAACCTCTCGTGTGTCATTACAGGGTCATTTGCATATTTACCATGACCCTTCTTAACAGGTGAGTCCCACCTGTGTTATCACTAATCTATTTTACAGTGCTTGGTTTGTGGTTGGGCTTGCATCAACTAGTCTGCTGTGGTCTGGGCAAGAAATGTTTTAGAGCCTCAGTGTACGATAATTTAATATGAGTATGTGCAGAGTCTGATGTAGGTGAGTGATTCTTACAGGATGTCTTTGTTTGTGAGAGTGTGACGTTGAATTTGGCTAGGTCCTTGCATCTCTCCCAAATAGACAGTGACCAGATAAATAATAGATCATTATCTGTGAGCATCAGGCAATTCTTTCATTGCCTGAGTGTACTAAGTGTTATGAGGCTGGCTACAGAGGCTATACTAGCTTGCAGACCTTCCATTTTAGACTAAGGGTACAAGGTGGGTCAAGGATGAATAAGAGAATGGAACAATGTTTTGGCTCCTGGATTAAAGTATCAGTTCAAAGAAAAATAGTCAACATTAATGAATTTAAATTTGAGCATTAAATTATCAGTATCCACTAAATATTCTAGTCTAGCTTGTCTATAAGCTCAGTTTGATAAGTTAAGAAAACAATGTTTTGGCTCTGAGTTAAGGTATGATTTAAGATATAATAATAAATATAAATAAATATTAGGTTCAAGCACCAAGACAAGGTATGCAATAATTAAGTTGGTCTAGGCTGGCTTTGAGATCATCTTAGAAATGCTTTAGCTAGAAGGCAGAATTAACTAAGGCTCCCTGCAGGGAATGTGAAACTAAAAGTGCCTGTATATGTTGAACACATCAATGCAGTTTTGCGTAGCTCTCTATGCACTGCTGTATATCACTACACAAAACAGAGTGCTGTACTTCACTACACCACATGGAGAGCTGTATGTCACTACACTGCACAGAGTGCTGTACGTCACTACACTGCATGGAGAGCTGTATGTCACTACATGTCAGTACAATCCATGGAGTGCTGTACATCACTACTCTGCTCAGAGATCTGTATATCACTACACTGCATAGAGCTCTGTATGTTACCACATGTCACTACACTGCATGGTGCGCTGTATATCATTATACTGCATGGAGCACTGTACGTCACTACACAGCATGGAGCGCTGTATGTCACTACGCTGCATGGAGTGCTGTATGTCACTATACTATATGGAGCACTGCACATCACTACACTGCATGGAGAGTTGTATGTCATTAAATTGCATGGGCCACTGTACGTCATTTCACAGTGCTGCACAGAGCACTGCCCGCCTCTGTTAAACTGAGACGATAAAGTGAATGAAGCAATAAAAAGCAGCAAGAACTCCAGACAATAATATCTATCCTTCAGAAACAGCATCAATTTTTTCCCTGTCACAGAATAAACACTACTGCCCTCAGCAGGTTTACACCCTGACCAGAAAACTAATTGAAACTGTAATTTCATTTAAAGTTAAATGGGAATGTGGGAAAAAAGAAGTAGAAAGCCTCAGGGAGAAAACTTTGTTTTGCAAAATGGAGACGCTGTCTAACAGATTAACAAAGGAGAACAGTGTAACAAAATGGAGGACCTATTAATCAGAAAAAAAGAGCCAAACAACTGTAAAATGCACAATATAAAGGATTTATAGACTGAAACTGCAATTTAATGTAAAAAAAAGTGATAAAATTCCTACTCTCAGTGCAAATATAGATCAGTGGGATAAAGCTCTTGTATGGAGACCAGATATGCCCTCATCTGGCTAAATGTTGTTTTGTTAAATTAATAAGTATGTTTTGAGATTGTCAGGGAACATTTATATTTCATATAGTTGTCAAATGGACACTATTCTCAAAAGTAGTGGCAGTGCTTCTTTTGTAGAATTATCAAAGCCATCAACAAATATTACAATGAACATGTTTTTACCTCTAATATTTGTGTTGATGATCTTATATGATGAGGATGATTTTGTGTTTTTAGGATTGTTTGATATTGTGAAAATCATGCACTGACATGAAAACCTGAAACTGATCATATCTGAATATATTTTCCAGTTCATTCTGTCAGCCATATTTAGTCCTCCTGTTAGATATTAAAATAGTCATCATTCCAAACATTTACAGAAAATTTATTGGATCTTTGACTAGGCTCCACCGAGGTCTATAGAAATCAAATATCCTGATTTTCTTTCTATTTGCTTTGATACCTGCCTATTCAATGGATGCAGGAATGAAGACTTACAATGTTGAGAGTATAGTTGTGATAATATATACTAAGTCAAATGTGCAGCACTTCAGAATATTCCCTATGCATCAAGGTACAGCATCTTTGATTTTAATATTTTTATATATATATATATATAGGTATGCCGCGGTGGTGCAGCAGTAGTGTTGTTGCCTCACAGCAAGAGGTTCTCCCATTCGATTCTCGGCTGGAGTGCGGGGAGTGCCTTCTGTGTGGAGTCTGTTTGTCCTCCCCATGGTTGGGTGGGCATTTGAAAGACATGCGTAAATGGGCGTGCCTTCGTTGAAGGTTGAACGTCGAGCTGGCACCTCAGCATTCATCAAAATCAACTCCCAATCACTAGCGGACCAGAGTTTCGCTGTGGCGACCCCTAACCGGGAAAAGCCGAAAGACCACAACAGATATATATATATATATATATATATATATATATATATATATGTGTGTGTGTGTGTGTGTGTGTGTGTGTGACACACACACACACACACACACGCACACACACACACACACACACATATATATATATATATATATATATATATATATATATATATATATATATATATATATATATATCAGGGGTGTAGGGGACGGTGATCACATGTCAGGAGATACGGGGTACATGGGGTAGCTAAGGGCACCTGCAAAAATGCTTTCCTCATGTTGCAGTGACTTTCAGAAGTTGCCTTTTGTATGCATGGATTACAATTTTTGTGTAATTAATTTTTCATCTGAAAAACTTGTGCCCCTTCCATTTGCTTTGCCTTATTGCTGCACTCTTGAGCCATCTATTCAAACAAAATCCATGGCTTCTTCCTCTTACATTTGTGAAACAAATGATGCATATCTGCCATCTGTTAGTATAATCTGTAATTATTACAGGTTGTGATATAAGTTGTGCACAGATGGAGACAATGAGCCACTCAAAATGTTATACTACAACCGCCAACACACACATGTTATCATTCTGGCTGTTTCTTTTTCCTCTCCTATATTTTTAACCTGTAGAAAATAGCATAGTATAAAACAGAAAATTATTGTAAAACTACATAGCTATGCTTATAAACAAGATAAAACTAAATGATTAAAGGATTAACCATCAACATGCAACACTGAAAATGTATGAAACTATGACAAAGAAAGCATAACAAAATCTAGGAATCATTGCTACATTATAAAATAAATCACAGTAATAGTCAGTCCCCCGGATTCTGCAAGCCCTGCACGGCATGCAAGACTAGTGCAGGAGCTCCAGCAGGCTATATGTCTGTGGTGCGATCCAGGAATAACCTGTAGCGACGTGCATGAGCGCTCCTGCACTAGTCTTGCATGGACTCAGCCCCTGTATACAAATTACCCCATTTGCAGGAGACATCCATGCAAATGAGGTGAGTTTGCAATCCAGGAAGCTGTGCAGGACTAGTGTAATCTGCAGAAATGTACTCCTCCAGTAATTACAAAATGGAGCCATGACAGGTCCAAATAAAGGGTGGACATCATGTAGAACACATGCCAATGCCCAACTATAAGGCCATTGGCATGGAAAACATTTGCAAAAATAAAAATAAATCAACTTTTATTTTTTTTTTAGCCGATCTCAGCTGTTTAAGTGTAGGGCAGTGGTGCACAAATGGGATTGGGCGGAAAATAAGAAAAAAAACATAAAATAAGCATTCTAACCAAAATCACTATTTTGCCATTATACTCAATGGCAGGCAGAAGAAAACATAGCCAGTGAATAGTGATTGCTAAGGGGGAGGCTCAGTGTGAGACATGTAACTATGCATCAGCAGGCAATCCTATGCAAATGAGGGGGATGATACTGAATCCCAGATTTTCCCGGCATGCTAGTCAGCACCCAACAGTGTAAGAGCAGGAATAGCTTGGTGCAAGCCTAGGAGTTAGCTAACATCATAGGGGTGTGTGTCAGGCATACTATAAGCAGACTGAATCGCTGTGGCACAGGTTTGCTCTTAGCTTAGCAGAGCTAAGCAAGGGGGTGTGTCTGAGGCTGCCTAGCACTCTTTACATTGCCTAAGCGGGTGTGCACGCTGTGCACCGGGTTTTAAAGGAAAAAAAAGCAAACCAGGAAATAGCAGCTTTGTGCACATTTGAGCACTGTGTTTGCGCGACGCACCCCCAGGCTTAAACAGGAAGGCAATGGGAAGGGAACACAGCAGTAGGAAAGTAATCTAGGAGAACTAGCATAGCTGGCAGGTGAAATGTATCAGAATCAGCCAATTACACAGGTAGCAGATCAGCCCAGCCCAGAATACTACTATAAACTATGCCAACACCTTTCCCCCTGTTTTTTCCCATACTCTACACCACCGGTGTATACAAGCAGGGAAATTTTAACAAACAAAACAACAAAATGATAGAGGCTGCAATAGCTATCATACAACATGTGGAAAAGGCTGAGGGTGGTGTGGATGTGAATGCTGTTGACCAACCCACAGTGAGGAGACAGAGAAGAGTGTAGAGACCCAGGGTAACCTACCAGGGGCTACATGAGCTGGAGATAGTGGAGCGCTATAGGGTGGACAGGGACCTCCTACAGCAAATCGTTGAGTTGTGCCGGCCACGCCTGACACATAGATCTAACAGAGGGGAACCAATCCCAGTGGATACCAAGGTATGTGTAGGCCTACGAATACTAGCTACAGGTACCTTCCAAAGGCCAACTGGGGATATGATGGGGATCTCACAGGCATCAGCATCCAGGGTACTCCACCAGTTCCTGGATGCCATGTCAGCACATGCCGGTGAGCACATATATTTCCCCAACACCCGTGAGGCATTGGCCAGCAATATGCATCTGTTCCACCAAATAGCAGAATACACTGAGGTAGTGGGTGCTATAGACTGCATGCACATATGCATCAAAGCACCACCCGGTGAGCGGGGTAGGGTCTACATCAACCACAAGGGCTTCCCCTCCATCATCTGCCAGGTCATGTGCGATGCCCAGGGCATAATAATGAATGTGTGTATTGGCTGCCCTGAAAGCTATCATGATTCCCACATCTGGCATCTGACGCAGCTGTACCAGAGATTTGCAAATGGGGGACATCCCTTACGGTCACCTAGTGGGGGATGCTGGTTACGCACTGGAGCCGTGGCTGATGACATCCATCAGAAATGCACACACACCTAAACAAGAGCTCCATAATGAGGCACATGCACAGACCAGAATTATAATAGAGCGTGTGTTTGGGATGCTCAAGTCATGGTTCCAGTGCCTGGACACATCCGGTGGAGCTTTGTAGTACTCACATTCTCTGCAAGGAGCCTTAGTTAACTCTGCCTTCTAGTTAAAGCATTTCTAAGATGATCTCAAAGTCAGTCTAGACCAACTTAATTATTGTTATCGTATGTGCCATGCTACTCAATATGATCCTGCTTTAACAACTGCAGCAGGAACAGCACGGGGCAGGGCCACACAGCCCCCCACCATTGCCAAGGCCTGCACAGGCACAGAGTGACTCAGAGGAAGAACAACTTGAGCCTGCCCCAGTAGGCAGAAGAAGGCATGCCCAGTATGCCCTGGCCTTGGCAAAGATGCAACGCATAGCACATACACTGACACAGGAGGGACCCAGGGAATGACACCTCTCCCTGACTCACGCATACAGTAAAAGGGATGCCAAACATGACACTACCTGTTCTCAACCATGTGTAGGGAGTGTACTCTGTGCATCTGACATAAGCAGCCCTTCAGCACCACTCTCAATACCGGCACACCCACAAGTTAAGTCACTCAATCTACCAATTGCCAAATGCAGTATTATGTGTTGTTACCTGTATCTATGGTATGGATGTGAGCATGCAAGGGAATCGGATGGCTGAATGTGATGCCAGCAGATAGTAGACACCTACAGTGGCAGCATGAGATCTGTAACAAATACGGGTGTCACCATAGTAGCCAGTACTACACATGGTAACAAAACCCAGTGCAGGAAATGTGCTGGGCCACATGTGTGTCCATATGACACACACATGCTAGTCAGGGAGGTTCACATACCCAACAACAGTCACAGCCAGCAGGACAGATGTAGATAAACACAAACAAAGGCTGTGCTAAGGCCACTGAATGATGCCTATGGGTAAACCCCCCAGGCCTACACAGACAGACTACATCAGGTCAGGCAGTGGGATGTTAGTTCTGAAGAGTAGGAAGTCAGAAACTAATATGTAGGTCAATGAAATGTAGGACCTGTAGTACACTGCCATTCGTCTAGTCAGCATAATAGGTTAGAAAACATAATGAAATGGAGTACCTGACATACCAGTACAGTCATAGCAAATGTGTACTAGTGTCGGGTGTGCCCCCCCAATCCTGTGTAGCAATGTAGAAACAGTCAGGTGTGCTCCCCATATCCTATGTAGACAGTAGTAACAGTCAGGTGTGCCCCCCCAATCCTATGTAGACATGTAGCAACAGTCAGGTGTGCCCCGCCCAGTCCCATGTAGACAGGTAGTAAGAGTCAGGTGTGCCTCCCAAAACTACTTAGACATTTATTAACAGTCAGGTGTGCCCCCCAATCCTATGTAGAAATGTAGTACTGGTCTGGTGTGCCTCCTCCAATCCGATGTACACACTTTGTAACAGTCAGGTGTGCCCCTCCCAATCCTATGTAGAACTGTAGTAACAGTCAGGTGTGCCCCCCCCATCCTATGTAGCAATGTAGAAACAGTCAGGTGTGCCCCCCATATCCTATGTAGACATGTAGTAACAGTCAGGTGTGCCCCCCCCAATCCTATGTAGAAATGTAGTAACATGTATATGCAGGTATAATACCAGTGGAGCTCAGATGCCCAGAGGTGGCCAAGGTAGCAGGCTAGATTGTAGCATTTGCACAATATACAGGTATGTGTGTGTTAGGTTGATGTGTGTTTCATATTGTGTGAGAGTGGTCAGTATGTATGCATGTTGAGATATGACCTGGTGGCCATTGCCCACTACTGCTGATGACAGGGCCAAGTCCACACAACTGCAGTGCCAAAGACAATTCCCATCAGTATAACACATGCTAGCAGTAAGCCATTGTAAATGTATGGTGGTAATATGTGTCACCATCTGAAAGATTGATATGGCATGGCTGTTGGGCTAGATATACTAGCAGTATACAGGGGAAAGTACCCCAGACATACAGTATGGAATGTGTAACTGTGAAATGGACACACCTTTGGAATTGTACATACAGGTATGTATCACATTATCTGGGGATACTGGTGTCGTCTGCCCGAACACTTGCAGATCACAAAGGTGGTAGGACTGATGTATTGGGAAACAGCTGATGTACCTGCACATGCCAGCATAACTGGAATGTCCCATGCATATATAGATGCAAGTAGTGTCCATAGCACACATGCACCCAGGGCACCCAAACACCACCCACAGGTACCTCTCTGGTTGTATCCCTGCTGTGGGGAATGGGTGCAATATAACCCCAACTGTATATGGCAATAACAAAAGAATGCAGCATGCAATGCAGGTGTCCCATGCTGGTGTGTCCCTAGCCATAGGTAGCACCTTGGCAGCATCCACACCACCTGATCAAGACTAATAGAATGTACTGGCATGACCACCTAGCACACCTACCCTGTCACCCCAGGGGAATATACTGTATGGTGGTCTGAGACTGTAGGACTGACAGAATGCAATGGCCTGCCACAGCTGGCCCGCATCAACACCAAATGGCCTACAGGCCTCAGCCAAAGGCCTGTGTCTCACACATAGTGGCAATGCATGTTATGTCATGGACACCCAAATAACAACATAACACACCCCACATAAGCCATATGCAAGGCCATGTGGACAAACCACAGTAACATGTCCACCATGTCCCACTGCATGAACTATGGACCAAAACCAAAACACAGCTGTGATGAGGTGATAACCTAGGGAAAGTATCAGAGAATGTATGCATAATGTATGGAAGAGGACAAAATAATAGTGGGGGGGGGGGAGCATAGGCAGCATGGAATGTGCAAGGTCCAACACACAGTTGTGTGCACACGCTATCCCTGGCTGCAAACACATAAGTGGATGGCTACATTCCTGCTCATACACCACAATAGGGGTAATGTCCTGACTCGTGGCCCCTGCCTCTGGGTAACCTGTGTGAATCTGTACAGCTGTGAGGTATTGCCACAGCAAGATAAGACCATACTGTCATGTTGATGGATGTATAAGTATGGGATCCTCTGCCAGCACTGTACCAAGGTGCTGAACTGGATACACAGACCCAGCAGCAAGTGTCTGCAGCTCCCCCTCCAGAATGGCATAACTTACCATGAATATGTAGGTGTCTGCCCAAAATACCAAACACAGCTGCAGTCACCCTTGCCCCCCAGGACATCACTGTGAGCAAGAATGTCCACTTGACAATACATGAGGACATAAAACATCACAGTGTATAACAGTACACATGTCTGAATATCTCTGCTAACAGCAGTACCATGTAGCAGAATCAGCACAGACACAATCACCTACAGTACACACTATCCCCTGCACTGTTTGTCCTCATATTGCCAAATGATCTACGGATACCCTGCAGAAATAGATTTCTACCTGTAGGTGTACAACGCAAATGTCTGCACTAGACTAAAAACTACCTGGACTGGATCCACACATTCAATACAGAAGGGCATACTGAGCATGCTCACACACTTAGATAAATGAAGGCAATGTCAGACAACATACTGAAAAGTTATACTGGGCATGCTCACACACTTAAACAAATGAAGCCCATGTCTGCAGACAAGAGTGGACCATACATATCTGACCATTGCAGATGTTAGTGTATACACTCCTCAGTATGCACCAGTCATGCTTTGCACACACAGTGGATAGGAATACAGACATATATCTAAGGACAACACACTATAATAAGCCAAATGTAGATATACATAGATGTGTGGAAGAGAGTGACTATGACAAAGAGCCATCCATCATGCGGCATGTCCCACCCAGCACACAGCCAAATGGCTGCAGCCATATGATGTGTAAGTGTCACTCACTGTAGACATTAGCCATCAGTATTTGTCAGCATTACAGACTATGTGGTGCAAGTGCTAGCTGTGCAATAAGACTGTACAAGGCAGTAGTCATCTAGCAACTGTATACATATACCTGCAGAATATAACTCTGCATGTGGTGTTTCAGCCTCTAGATGACTGGGTTATGGCCCATGCACACACACTGCCCTCCCCATAGCCCTACTATGACAAGCCTGTTGAGGCCATCCACTTTGAAATACACCTTTGGGAATAAAGTAGCTCAGTAATCTCTGTGGCGTGTCCTAAAACTGCATAATGCTGTAGGGTGATAAGCTAGTTAGGTGGGAGTTCTAATTCCAGACATGGCAACTGTGTTTGTGTGTGTGCGTGTCTCTGTCTGTGTAGGAAGCAATGCTTTTTAGGCTAGTCAAGCTCACTATAATTCAAATGCCCTGCTTTGGCAAGGCTGCTGATGTCATTCACTGTGAAATACACCTTTGGCAAAGGTGTAGCCCAGTAATCACTACAATTCAAATGCTCTACTTTGGCAAGGCTGCTGATGTCATTTACTGTGAAATATACCTTTGGTAAAGGTGCAGCCCAGTAATCTCTGTGGCATGTCATGTAACTGCGTACTGCTGTAGTATGATAACCTAGTTAGGTAGGAGTTCTAATCCCAGACATGGCAACTCTGTGTGTGTCTGTGTAGGGAGAAATGCTTTTTAGGCTAGTCACACTCACTACAATTCAAATGCCCTACTTTGGCAAGACTGATTATGTCAATCACTGTAAAATACACTTTTGGGAAAAGTGTGGCCTAGTAACCTCCATGGCATGTCCAATAACTGTGTACTGCTGTAGTGTGATAAACTAGTTAGGTAGGAGTTCTAATCCCAGACATGGCAACTGTGTGTCTCTGTCTGTGTAGGGAGCAATGCTTTTTAGGCTAGACACACTCACTACAATTCAAATGCCCTACTTTGGCATGACTGCTGATGTCATTCACTGTGAAATACACCTTTGGGAAAAATGTAGCCCAGTAATCTCTGTGACCCATCCTATAACTGCATACTGCTGCAGTGTGATAAACTAGTTAGGTAGGAGTTCTAATCCCAGACATGGCAACTATGTCTGTCTAGGGAGCAATGCTTTTTAGGCTAGACACACTCACTGCAATTCAAATGCCCTACTTTGGCATGGCTGCTGATGTCATTCACTGTGGAATACACCTTTGGGAAAGGTGTATCCCAGTGATCTCTGTGGCATGTCCTATAACAGTGTAATGCTGTAGTGTGATATAGAACTCTGGTAGGGTTGCTAGTCCAACACATGGCAAGTGTGGATGTTTGTGTGTGTAGGGAGCAATGCTTTTTAGACTAGTTACACTCACTACAGATCAAATGCCCAACTTTGGCAAGGCTGCTGATGTCATTCACTGTGAAATACACCTTTGGGAAAGGTGTAGCCCAGTAATCTCCATGGTGTGTCCTATAACAGCGTAATGCTGTAGTGTGATATAGTACTCTGGTAGGGCTTCTATTCCCACACATGACAAGTGTGGATGTTTGTGTGTGTGTTTCTATGTCTGTGTAGTGAGCAATGCTTTTTAGGCTAGTCACACTCATTACAATTCAAATGCCCTACTTTGGCAAGCCTGCTGATGTCATTTACTGTGAAATACACCAGTACACCAGTAATTTCCATGGTGTGTCCTATAACTGAGTAGTGCTGTAGTGTAATAAACTAGTTTGGTAGAAGTTCTAATCTGAGACATGGCAGGTGTGTGTGTGTGTGTGTGTGTGTGTGTGTGTGTGTGTGTGTGTGTGTGTGTGTGTGTGTGTGTGTGTGTGTTTGTGTGTGTGTGTGTGTGTGTGTCTGTGTGTGTGTGTGTGTGTCTGTGTGTGTCTGTGTTTGTCATTTGTATCCTGTCTGGAGGGGGCTGTGAGCGTGTAACAACTGGAGTCATTGTGTAGTGGGGTTTTCAAATTTCCTATATGGTGGCCCTAGTATATGTCACAATGTCCACCTTACAGGGATAATAGATGTGAAATAGCCAAGAGCTGGGGTGCAAATCCATACCCTTACATGTGATATTAAGGCCTGGTGAGCAAAGTTTGCAACCCTTGTATTACCCAAAGAACACTCTCAACCCATGTCTCATACACAAACACACTTGCCTAGGCAACAGCCACTATGTTGGTAGTACCCTGCATATGGCCAACAGATAGTAACCATGGTGTGATTGCAGTGGACTACAGGGGGCATGGCACCCTGTCCTACAGTCCAATAGGTACATACATGCAGACAGTGCACCTTCACTATGTTCCCCACTGGACACCTGCAACACCTGTGGTGCCATCAGATTTGATCCACAAAGGATATACCATGCCTTAAACACATGTCCTGTATGGACAAATGCCACTGACACCAGGTAATACCTGTATCATGCTATCAGTGTTGGTGCAGGGTCAACCTGCTGTCCATTACCAGTTCCCGCCACATGAAGCCAGGATTGGCACATCTGATGATAACAATCTGTGTACACAACATGGGACAGACACCCCAGGTACAGTTCTACATGTCATTGTACATGCATGCTGGACGTGTGCACATCCCAGACACTGTCCATGTCATGGACTAAAGAACACATACAAGGCAAGCAAGGCACAGCAAATGCCACACACAGTAGTTACCCAGGTGACTGGATGGTGAATACAATGCCCACATGTGTGGGCCAATGCAGACACTACATCCCTGAGCCACACTGCAGACCATTGTCATGTGGCCTGATGCCAAGGTATACCCATCACCTAGCCTTGTATAGCCATCTGGCACAGTCGACCACTACACACCCGTGAAGCAATGCACCCATGCATGACAGTGCTGGCACCCTGTGTCTCTGTGTGTGGTGTATGATGCTTATGACCACATTCACACTCACTGCAACCCCCATTGGCATACTGAAGCATGCTGTCTGATGTCAGACCCCTCCACATACCCTTTGCCCATATAACCTCCGGATAACCCCCGTGGTGCATGTGATACCTGCACTGTACTGTATTGTGGCAAACTAACTAGTGAGGAGTTGTATTCCTGACCCTGCCAAGTGTGTCAATATGTGTGGGTCCCTGAGAGAGTGTGGCTGTGTTGACGCTGATACCTGTTCATGTGGACAGGCATATGTACTACACCTACCGTATATCTACCATATCACTGTTACAGATGTCACTCACCATCACATATACGTTTGGAAAGCTCCTCAACATGTAACCTATGTGGTGCATCTAATAACTGCATAGACATGTGATAGCAATACATAGTCATTCCGGGGTTTGATACCCTGCACTGGTAGGCGTGTGACACAAACATGCTTAAGCTTTACTTTCCCACCCCTCCCTGACTTATCTTTGCCTCTGTCTGCCTCTCTCACTCCCTCTCTGGTGGATGTGGAGACTTACACCTGCTTTGCTTAGGCAGCAGCATGTGTTTTGTAAATGATGCTCATGATCAGCTGATGGCCTCTGCTTGAATTGCAGCCTTCCTCTAGCTGACTGCATGTAGAACAGCTGTGGTAACATTCCCATAGCCAATTGCATGGAAACACACTCCAATATCTAGGAACATCATGTTGGTGTTGGGCCTTTTCATTCACTGTGAGCAGGACCTAGATCTGTTGTTTGGCAAACAGCATCACAGATGTATTGGGGAATTACCTCTAATAACATACACTGTGGAAACAGGCCAACACACAGGAGGGGGATGTGCCTGACATGACTACAGAATGTAAGTGTTGCTATTCTGCATTTGGAGTAATGTTGGTTTAACAGGGTGTGTGTGGATATAGAGTTCTACATGTTTTAATACCTGTCATGACAGTGCTATGTTTCTGAAAAAAAAAAAACATCTGTAGGGTCATCTGCAGACTGGGCAGTGTGTGGTGCCTTTTGTTTCATGTGTTACCCACAGAGCACCAATCTGTGAACTACAGAAGCACAGTGTGAGGACTGCAGACAATACATGGTGACAGACATGAGAGTTACTAACCTCATATCCCTCATAGGCCATATGTTGCAACAAACCCTGAGGTTATCACAGCAACATGTCAATATTGGCCCTGTGTTTGTGCCTCCAGCCACAACAATGTAAACCTTTGTACATATGTCATGCAGTAAGAGGTGCCAGACCTCTCAACTGTCCCGAATAACTCATTTTTTATCGAGTTTTGGGGTCCCAGTAATGGTGTGCCATGATTCACGAGTGGCACCCCATTATTTCCGATTTTTCAGATCTATTTTTTAAATTTTCACGTTTTCGGCGGTGACGTCATCACGTGTGTGATGACATCAGCTCTGTCAGCATGCCGCGCATATGTTTGAATAGGATTGTGGTTAGATTTAGTTTACTAAGCTAATACGCATCTAATCTATCTTCCTGCCATTGGGCAGAACACAGGAGGAGGATTACTTTACTTTCTGCCTTTCGGGCAGAACACAAAATTTACTTTACTTTCTGCCATTTGGGCAGGACACAGGATGTGGATGCACTTTACTTTCTGCCATTCGGGCAGATCACAGGATTACTTAATTTTGTCATGCAGAGCCGGTACAACATACAATCATCGGACTTATCTTCGGGAAGTCAGCGCTAAGGTAGGGTGTGTGTGTGGTGTGTCTCAGCTGCTATTGTGTGATATATAAATAAAGCCAGTACTAATTTTGTCTAGTTAATTGTATGTTATGCTGCACAGCATTTATTTATATTGCATGTTGCACCATGTTGAGAGTTTTTCTCCCTGGGACTTTCTTTGATTATACAAAGTGTCCCTTTCCAGCAATCTTTGCTGTTGTGATTTTCATTTTTAAATAAATAAGCTGCACATGGATTCAGCCATCATGTGTGTGCAATTTTTGATTATTCCTTTGAGAATGACAGCATGGTTTTAAGTTGCAAATGTTTTGACAATGCATACAAATTCAGTTTTGTGCCTGGATCATAGACATGGGGCTTTCAGCAGGGCCTTTGGCCCTTACTTCCTTTTTAAATTCTTTGGGGGAGTGAAACCATGTCATCTTGAAAATTAAGTGACAAGAAACGGACTGTGTTAATATAACCTATCAAAAGTGAGGTTGCAGCTGTTTGTATGCAAGGGAATGTGAAGAATGAGGTAGGCAATGATGCCTGGAAATCAAAACATGTTGTAAATCTGTATACACCAGTGGCATTGTGAGGTAATGCAAATGGGTGAGGTGGGTTTGTTCAAGTCTTGTGTTTTGCTATAGGTGCATAACTTGGCCTATCATGCTTTATATTGGTTGGGTCACTGTCATTGTGTTTGCAATTGCCTCATCTCACCTCAAAGAAGTAACTCTCTGTTCTTCAGAATAGATAGCTGTTGAACTAGCTTGGTTGAGAGTTACCCCACTTAGTCTTTGTATTCACAAAGATGTAATATGAATTAAATGTTTTTGAGTAGTTTTATGAAAATGATTCTGTTGACTCTCCTTTATTTGTGGCTTTTACAGTAGTGTAGTCAGTTAATGGCTCAAAACTCTGCAGGTAGCAATTTAGTGTAGAAGCAGTTAATTTTATTTTTATAAAAGAAGACTGTATTTTAGTTTGTCACCTGTTTAAAGTTTGATGATACAAGTCCAAATGTTAATATAAATAAAACACTATTGTTATGTTTATTTTGTATTTAACATTTTGCCTGTTTTCAGTTTGCGTTTAAAAGTTGGTAATGGTATCCCACAATTGCATTGGAGTGGGTGGGGTTACATAATTATGTATGAAAATGTTATGTTAATCAGCGTACAGATCTGTACCTATTTTTCAAGGCCTTTGTCCAGATTTTTGATGTTTCCAGGTTGAGAGGTATGAGAGGTGCATATGTCCTGTACACCATAATTTATTGACATCATATCTGATAACAAGCCAGTGGGATATCAGACTGCGACACATGTTATGTATAGTAGGGGGTTCTCTTTGAGGACATAACCTGGGCATACTGTGGTTGTGTGTACAGTACTGAGGTCTGTGTACTTATGGTGATTGTCAACAGTGTGTATATTGTGAATATGTACTTTGGCCTGTGTACAGACTGTGGTAGATGTCATTGCTCTTGGTTCTGTTCTGTCTGATGTTACATGCTGCTCCACTGTATGTTACCGCATCAGCTTACATGTTTGTAGGGCCAAACACACACATGTCCCATACCACAGACAGGCATCAGCCCACACTGTGTAGTGGCCCAGTATATGTATGGTTAGTGTGTGAGTGGCACATATGAGGATGGTGTTGATCAGATAGTCCATATACTGTAATATTACGCTGGCTACAATATGTGTCTGTGGCTGTGTTCACATTGGTTGTGGTTATGCAATTTCACACAGGTGTCTATTACTCTGTGCTGTGACATGCCTGTAGAGCCTGCTATATATACAGGTACATGTGTATTCCCCCATAAGAAATGTAGGCCAGTGTTGTGGCAGTCTGCCTGTAGCCTGCACAGTGCTTTGTTACATGCCTAGCAGCTTAGTGTCCTTTCCCAGTGTGATGTTATGTCCAGATACTTGCCAGATGTACTGCTTCCAGGCCACCATAACAGTCATGTATGTCAGACAAAGCAGTGGGATGCAGTACAATGTATGTCACTAACTAGTGGGTAGTATTTGACCATGGCACCTCTGTACCAGTGGTTATTATGTAGAAGGATAGACATGGTGTGTGAATGCATAACCTATGGGGGCAAATGTATACCATTATTTATGTGTTATACCCATCTATATGACTGATAACATCCACATTGTTAGGCTTGGTCTACATGTCTTTCATTAAGGGGTTCTGTGTATACCTCTGGACTGAGCAGAGTGTGTCAGACTGTCCACATATATTGGCCATTTTTCTGCTGTAGTCACAGGATCATTACTGTTCTAGCAGTGGTACTGTACTATGATACTCTTAGGATGTCTGTCAGTAGCCAATGGCACACATGCTAAAAGCAGATATTGTCTGGAAATTACCATCCCATTAGCTTGACAAGCCTTATCTGCAAAGCCATGGAGAGGATCATAATGGATCTCATAAATAAAGACATAGGGAATTTGCGGACTTTGGATCCAACCCAGTTTGGCTTTGTCAAAGGCAGATCATGCCTTTTAAACTTGGTTGACTTTTTTGAAACAGTCACCAAGGCCATTGATGAGGGAAAGGCAGTCCATACAGCCTACCTAAACCTGGCGAAGGCTTTTGATACAATACCTCACTCGGGTATCATTGAAAAACTCATCAACTTAAATGTAAACCCATACATTACAAGATGGGTTGCAAACTGGCTGAGTGACAGAACCCACAGGGTCAGAGTTGCTGGCGCCATGTCAGACTCAAAGCCTGTCACAAGTGGTGTCCCACAGGGCTCAGTCCTGGGCCCACTCTTGTTTGGCATCTACTTTTCTGAAGTACAAGCAAACACAGGAGGGTTATGGCTGACAAAGTTTGCAGATGACTGCATACTGGGCCGTAGTTGAAAACACATCCGACACAGATATCCTTCAGAAGGGTCTCACAGAAATGGATAACTGGTGCCAGAGCCATGGCCTTAAGTTAAATGCCAAGAAATGCATAGTCATACCCTTCGGGAAAAATAAGGTTATCCCTAGCTACCATATAGGTGGCAATCCCTGAACACAGAAGAAGTTATTAGGGACCTGGGAACCCAGGTTGACAGTAGCCTTTCATTCAACACTCATATTGCTAAAGTAGTTAGGAAGACCTTCTACATTGCCCACCTTATCATGAAGGGATTCACATCTAGATCAAGGGAAGTCATAGTCTCCCTATACTCATCACTCATTAGACCAATGATCGAGTACAATGCCCCATTCGGAATGTATCTGACCCGACACTTGCAGCAGCTGGAGAGGCCACAAAAGTTCCTCACCAAAAGGATAAAGGGTCTCAAAAATCTGTCTTATGCTGCCCGACTGAAAGAACTCCAGTTATATTCAGTTGCTTACCGCTTGCTCAGAGGTGACCTATGCCTGACATACAAGGCCATGTCAAACCCAGATTTGATGAACATGCTTCATCTCAAAAATCTAGATCCCTCAGAGCCACAAGGGCGGAGACTTAAACCTCGACACAGTTATTAATAGGACGTGCTGGAGGGATAGATTCATCACCCAAAGACTCCCTATGCTGTGGAACAAAATCCCGGTTTATGTGAGGCAGAGCACCTCGCTGGCCTTGTTCAAGAGGAATCTTGACCAATGGATGGGAGATCGCAGATACACCCCAGGGGTTACCTCAGTGTCACTGCTCGACAAAGGCACAGCAAAATAATGGGCATAGTTTCTCCAAACTAAAGGGGTGGCGTAAGCCACAAAACTATGGGCTAGGCTTATAAATGCCCTCGGGCAGATAGCCTAGTATGAACCTATGAACCTATGAACCTATATGACCTCCCACACACAACATGTCTGTGAAGACAACCCCTATCACAGTAGCAATAGTCTACATATATACCTGTACTACATACCTGACATCCCCTTGCACTATAAGGTTGGGACTATTGGAGCTGAGGTAGGGCTCCACTCCATGTTCAGGACATATGGTGGACATATATGTATATATAATTATCCTTATATCTATATAGATGTATACACATATACATATCGACATACATAGATGGATATGTATATGTACATATATATACATATAAACACTCAGATATATACATATGCACAGCAATATATGTCTACACATATACATATATAGATACATATGCACATATACTTACGGATATCTACATATATATTGACAGTAATAGGTATATCAGAATAGATATGCATGCACATATAGTTATAGATATCTACATATATAAATAAATAGGCATATCTGTACACATAGGATGGGCATACATATATAGCTATATATACATATATCTATATACACACACACACACACACACACATATATATATATATATATATATATATATATATATATATATATATATACATGGGTAGGTACTATGCACATCTGTGTAAGGCTGATAATCCTTTTTGTGAGGTATTTCTGCGGCCTTTCGAGTTGTTGTAGATGTCTTGTGAGGTACATACCAAAAGGGGTGTTGTACTCTATAATGGGTCTAATGAGTAACGAGTAGAGAGGAACAATGACCTCTTTTTTTCTGGATGAGAAACCTTTTGTGATGATGTGTGCCATGTAGAAGGACTTCCTGACTACTGTGGTGATGTGATTATCAAAGGAGAGAATATTGTCCACCTGTGTCCCAAGGTCTCTTATCACACTTTCGGTGTTAAGTAGACTACCACCTATGTGGTAGCTCATGGGTACAAAGGGGATGACAATGCACTTTTTGGCATTGAGCTTGAGGCCATGGCTTTGACACCAAGCATCTGTCTCCATGAGGCCCTTTTGTAGGATGCCCACATCATTAGAAGTTTTGATTATGACTCCTAGTTTGCAGTCATCTGCGAACTTCTTTAGCCAAAAACCTTCTGTGTTAGCCTGCACTTCAGAATGGTAGATACCAAACAGGAGAGGACCCAGGACTGAACCCTGTAATACTCCACTTGTCACTGGTCTGAAGTCGGATTTGTAGTCTGCTACTTTCACAGTGTGGGTTCTGTCAGTGAGCCAGTTGGCAACCCATCTTATGACATAGGGATTTATACCTAGTTTAGTGAGTTTATCTATAATTCCTGAGTGTGGGATGGTGTCAAAGGCCTTGGCAAGATCTAGATAGGCTGTGTGAACCACCGTACCCTCATGTACAGCTATCAGGTTTAGGAGACATGATCTGCCTTTTACAAACCCGAACTGGCTGGGGTCTAGAGTTTGGAAATTACCAATGTCTTTGCGTATAAGATCCATGATGATACGTTCCATGGCCTTGCAGACCAGGCTTGTTAGGAAAATGGGGTGGTAATTCCTGGGGTATATAGATATATATATATATATATATATATATATATATATATATATATATATATATATATATATATATATATATATATATCTGTATATGGGTCTACCTGATAACACCGACATGCCAAAACACTGACAATGAAATAACTGACACGACAAAAACCGAAAGAAACCGAAAGTTCAAAAACATGAAATTTCACATGCCCGACAAACCACAATCCCAACAATCAACAAACAAATACCTTTCCCGAAAAACACACACACAACACAACACAAGCACACCAAAAACCTTACAAACCCACACTAAACCTTACATACACAACTATCTATGCACTAACCTTAACCCAAACCCTAACCCTAAGGTCCGTCACTGTCACACACTTACCTTACCCGCACCCTAACCCTAACTCACTTAATCCGCCCCTAACCCTTAAGTCTATCACTATCGCACACTTACCTTACCAGCACCCTAACCCTAACTCACTTAATCTGCCCCTAACCCTCAAGTCCATAGGTTCATAGGTTCATAGGTTCATAGGTTCATACTAGGCTATCTGCCCTAGGGCATTTACAAGCCTAGCCCAGAGTTTTGTGGCTTTTGCCACCCCTTTAGTTTGAAGGATACTATGCCCATTATTTAGCTGTGCCTCTGTCAAGCAGTGACACTGAGGTGATCCCTGGGGTATACCTGCGATCTCCCATCCATTGGTCAAGATTTCTCTTGAACAAAGCCAGCGAGGTGCTCTGCCTCACATGTACCTGGATTTTGTTCCACAGCATAGGGAGTCTCTGGGTGATGAATCTGTCCCTCCAGCACGTCCTATTTATGACCGTGTCAAGGTTCAAGTCTCATGCTCTTGTAGATCGGATGGATTTAGATTTTTTGAGGTGAAGCATGTTCATTAATTCCGGGTTGGACATGGCCTTGTATGTCAGGCACAGGTCACCTCTGAGCAGGTGGCGACTGAGTAGAGCTGGAGCTCCTTCAGTCGGGCAGCATAGGACATATTTTTGAGACCCTTTATCCTTTTGGTGAGGAACTTTTGGGGCCTTTCCAATTGCTGCAGGTGTCGGGTCAGATACATTCCAAATGGGGCGGTATACTCAATCATCAGTCTGATGAGTGATGAGTACAGGGGAATGATGACCTCCCTTGACCTAGATGTGAATCCCTTCATGATCAGGTGGGCAATGTAGAAGGTCTTCCTAACTACTTTGGCAACGTGGGTGTCAAATGAAAGGTTGACTATCACACACTTACCTTACCCGCACCCTAACCCTAACTCACTTAACCCATCCCTAAACCTAAAGTCCGTCACTATCGCACACTTACCTGACCCGCACCCTACCCTAACGTCCATCACTATCACACACTTACCTTACCCACACCCTGACCCTAACATCCGTCCCTATCTCAACTGTCGGTCTTCTCCATTGTCGATCTTCCGGTGTCGGTGTTCTCATTGTCACCGTTTAGAACTTTCGGCGTTTTCAGGTAGACCCATATATATATATATATATATATATATATATATATATATATGGTTCCCTATCAGAAGCCTGAAACACTATAAGCCTGAAAATCAAAATCCTGAAAACTATAGACTGAAAGTTCAAAATCCTGAAAGCCCAAAATCCTGAAACTCAAAATCCTGAAAATACAAATAATGCTAATATGTCACTATAAAGACACTAATATCTACCAACTGACCCTGACCCTAACCCTAACCCTAAGGTCCGTCACTATCGCACACTTACCTGACCCGCGCCCTAACCCTAACTCACTTAAACCGCCCCTAACCCCAATATTTGTCACTATTGCATACATGCCTAACCTGCCTAACCCTAACTCACTTAAACCGCCCCTAACCTAACATAAAACCAACCGCACACTTACCTGAACCCAACGCATGACCCAACACCACAGGGCTAACAATAGCAAAGCCACAATGACGTCAGTATGTCCATTTTGTGTTTTCAGGATTTTGAGTTTCAGGATTTTGGGCTTTCAGTCTATAGTTTTCAGGATTTTGATTTTCAGGCTTATAGTGTTTCAAGCTTCTGATAGGGAACCACATGTATGTGTATATATATATATATATATATATATATATATATATATATATATATCTATATATATATATATGTGTGTGTGTGTGTGTGTGTGTATATATATATATATATATATATATATATATATATATATATATATATATATATATATATATATATATACATATATGTACATACGAAGAGATTAACACATGCCTATATATGTTGCACTATTTATTTATTTTATTTATTTTATTTTACATTTGTTGACCGGGCTAGTCTAGCTGGATATATGTCCATTTTCAGTAGAGGCCCGGGGAGAAAAGCTCCAAAAGAGACAGAGGAATTTAAACATAAACATCAGAAGAGCACTTAATTATTATTACATTCAAAGATATAGTCAGAGGAAGTTTAACAGAAACATAAGAAGATTAATTGGTTATTATTACATACAAGAATAAAGCAATCAAACAGGATTAAAGATGTTAGTTAAAAGAGGTACAGGCTTAGAAAAGATGATCTAGCCTGGCTACGTTATGAACCAATTTGGTTTTGGGTTGGGTAGAGGATTTGGTGGGCCTGGGGCATTTGCTATTAGTCTGGATTAGAGCAAGGGCATAGCCATTGGGACTTTAAGAGATCTTTGAGGTGTTTTTTGAATTGGTGAGGAGAGGTCATATGCCTTAGGTTGTTTGGGAGGGCATTCCAGGATTTGCCAATGGAATTAGCATAGAGTGCTTCGCCTCCCGAGTTGTTAGGTTTAATGGTCTGAACTAGTAGGCTTTTGGACGACCGAAGGGATATAAGGTTGGAGTAGGGGGTGAATATTTTGTTCAGTGAGGGGGTTTTTTCTGGGTGGTTGATTGTTTTAAAAACCTCAGTGAGTTGGTTGAGTTTGAGAATGTTGGGCAGTTCTAGCCATTCCAATGTCCTTAGATTTTGGCAGTGATGGGTGTGATAGGGCATTCCTGTTATGAATCTGGCTATATGGTTATAGGTTGTGGATAGTTTGTTGAGTTCTCTCTTGTTAAGGAAGGAGAATACTGGGGATGCATAAAGGAGTGTGGAGAGGAGGTGGGTCCTGGCAATAGTTAGTTTGGTGTGCGGGGTTAGGAAGTTCTTTATTCTATACATAGACCCAAGTTTCTTGTTAACTGACTTGATGGTCAGACTAACATGTGTATCAAATTTAAGCTTGTTATCTATGGTCACCCCTAATAGTTTAGTGTGGGAGACAGGTTCGATTATGGTCCCATTGTAGGAGGACACGTGGAAGGTTGGGTTGTTGGTACTAGGTGGTTCTTTTCCTTGGGAGGCAATTGGTGTGGGGAAAATTAGAAGTAATTTGGTTTTGGTTGGGTTAAGTAAAAGCTTTAGTTCTGAGAACCATTGTTCAACTATGGAGAAGCAATTTTGGGTTGCAATTTGTAGTTTCGCGAGGGAAACATCCGAGCAGATCAGGGTGGAATCATCTGCGTATTGAATGCAGGTGGCTTTGGGAATGATCGAATGTAGACCATTTATAAAAAGGGAAAAGAGGAGGGGACCAAGAATAGATCCTTGGGGAACGCCGATGTTAGTTGGGAGTAGGTCTGATAGAGTGTTTTGCCACTGGACTGCCTGTTTTCTACAAGAGAGGTAGTCATTAAACCAGTTTATGGTTGATTTGCTAAGTTGAAAGTTTTCCAGCGTGTGAATCAACTGTTTGTGATTGACCATGTCGAAAGCTTTTGATAGATCTAGAAATAGTGCAGAGGATATAAGTTTATTATTGCGGTTTTGGTTGACTGAGTCAACAAAGGAGAGAAGGGCAGAGGTTGTGCTATGATGGGGGCGAAAGCCATGCTGGGTGTTGGAGAGAAGGTTGTTACGAGAAAGATGGGTAATGAGTTGTTTGTGAACGCAGCGTTCCAAGATTTTGGCTAGAGGAGATAGTATAGCTATTGGTCTGTAGTTAGATGTGTCAGTAGAGGACCCACCTTTATGCAGAGGGATGATATAGGAGATTTTCCAGATTGAAGGAATAGAAGCTTCAGAAATGGACCTGTTGATCAATATTGAAACAGGGTAGGCTATGGCGTCAGATGCCAATTGTAAGTAATTGGCTGGGAGTAAGTCAGCCGCTAAGGTAGTTGGTTTAAGTTTTTTTAAAAGGGTTCGAATATAGGAGGTAGATGTGGGTTGTAGGTTAAAGGAGGGTTGAGTTGGGTCTTTAGTTAAGGTTGTGGCCGAGGGAGAAGTGGTAAGCTGATTGGCGAGGGACTGGATGGTCTCAGTGAAAAATGAATTGAAAGTGTTGGCTATTTGTCCTGGATCTTTGCCCAAAAGTTTACTATACAAATGTGTATACAGACATATGCATGAATATAAATGTGTATATACATGTAGACATATATCAACCTATTATATGTATATAATCCATATTCCTGTCATGTGTAAACCTCACGGATGTGTATACTCTCCCAGATGTATCTCTCCATATATATCTGCTATGTGTACATTATGTTAAAACAACATATGTGATGCAACAGTCATATACTCAAGTACTACACAATTGTGGTAGTAAAGGCAATTGTTAATACTAATCAATATGTGTACTGACAGATATAATGGAAATACAACAGCTGTCTTCACAGTGGTGATGGCATACTGGTTAAGTGTTGTGACTTTGATATACAGGGTCCTGGGTTCAAGACCAGCAAGGGCTGTTCATTTTGTTGCTGGGCATAACAAGGGCTGGGGTCTATACTGAAACATTGAACGCTTAAAACAGCGAATGATGTTACACCTCAGAACAGCGATTTCTTTCTTAGGGAAAGAAATCGCTGTACCAACCAAAAAAACAAAATAAAACAGCAAACACTTCCAAACACATACACACGTACCTCAACCCTAATTGTACACCCCCAAACAACAGTAAACAGCTGAAAACACATATGCACGTAACCCAACAATACATCTAACGGGAAAAAAAAGTAAACATTTTAAAACATATGCACTTACCTTAACCTGCACCCTCACCTTAAGGTCAGTAACTGTTGCACATTTACATAAAAGTTCCAAACACATACACACTTACCTTAACCCTAATTCTACCCCCCAAAACAAAAGTAAACAGCTTAAAACACATATGCACTTAACTCAACCGTACATCTAATGCAAAAAACAAAAAAGTAAACACTTTCATATATATGCACTTATCTTAACCTGCACCCTAACCCTAAGGTCAGTAACTCTTGCACATTTACGCTCGTGAGCTATACTGGACAAGGGACAACAATACAGTGCAGAACACGGCAAAGCAATGAAGTAGTCAAGCAACTTCTTTCCCAGGGGAAAGAATTTGCTGAATAGCCACTTCTCTGTTTTGCTTGTTCGCTCTTTATGTGTCAACGAAAACACATTCGACAAAATGTGTTTTCATCGTTCTAATAGGAACCCTAAAGGGTGTTGAATACAGAGTGGTTATGGCAGTTATGAGCAGGTTTAAGTGCGTTTGCGTGTGTTTGTGCGAAGCTATGCAGTGCTAAGCTATGGGTAAATGTATGGGCGCTTACACAGTGTAGGCTTCACTTACCAGTTCGTAAATCAGCTTAGCTGTTATATTGGAGCAATGCTGATACCTGCTAAGCATGGCTTAGCCCTGGTAACCAGTTCACACCACCCAGTCTGATAACATAGCAGGGTAAAGACATCTGTAATAAGTGTATGTAATGCCATGTACAATACATGCGCCTCTGTGTTGTCATTATGGTAGCAAGGGGTGTGAATGTCATGTCTGGGACACAGATGTATGTGAGGCCTGTACAGCACTGTTATCCATGTGACTTTGTTACATACAGGGGTAGTAGCCCAGGGTACATGCTGCCATATGTAGTGTATGATGGCATTACTACTGTTGACAGTCCCTACCCATGCAAGAATAGACTGCTAAATGTACTGACAACAGGCACACCTGCAGGCATAGCTGGACTCTGATGCCTCCCTGTTGTACCCCTAGTGTGTGAGCAGTGTCACAGTATATAACCCCTACTGGGTAATGATCCGACATGTGGAATGTAACTATAGACTACCATCTGTACAGCACATGTTAGCGAGGGCTCCTGTCATGTAGTTATGGCATATGTATTGTTGTCTAACATCTATCTGTCAACACATTCATCCTACAACATAGCTACTTGCCAAGCAGATGACTGTCAGTCCCTGTACAGATGTGCAGATGGCAGGTATCCAACTGGGATAGATACATGCATCCTAAGCTTGATTGACACTGACATGTCGGCCCAGCTGTGTAAGAACTGGCACATATTGGAGATAACACCCTGTACGTACCACATGCCATGGGTACCTGCACTACACTACTACAGTCAATTGAACATGCTTGGGTACAAGTCTCCATCACAGACACTAACCATGTGTTGTAATGCATGTTGCATGCATGTCAACTTGATCTTCTCAGTGGCCATGTGCAGGAGGCACCTGGTGGAATGGCAGATGCATGTCACTTCCAACCTGAGGGTCACCACAGTAGTGTCTGTTGATGGCTTGACTGCTGCCACATGGCAGGTGGCAGGATACCACTGTACATATAACCCCTACACAACCCATCTCTCCTTGGACAATAGTTAGGTACACAGCTATGAACACCTGCAGAGATGCACCCCAGTACTAACACATGTGTAAATGTACATGACTGAGTACAGCAGTGTCTGTGTGTTAGCACACCTGTATGTGGAAATTCCATGAGGGCCTTCACAATCACAACACCCATTTCCATAGCTAGTTATTCAGTGATGCCTTACACAGTCATTTATTATTACATTTTGTTTTTCAGTGCCTAACACAGTCATTTATTATTACATTTCATTAGTCAATGCCTTACACAGTCATTTATTATGGTTGTTATTCAATGCCTTACATGGTTATTTATTATTACATTTTGCTAGTCAATGCTTTACACGGTCATTTATTATTAATCTTTAATATCCAGTGCCTTACACAGTCATTTATTATTACAATTTGTTATTCAATACCTTATAGTCATTTATTATTGACATTTGTTATCCAATGCCTTACACATTCATTTATTCCATTTTGTTATTGAATACCTTGCAGTCATTTATTACATTTTGTTATTCAATGCCTTACACAGTCATTTATTATTAATCTTTGTTATCCAAATGCCTTACATAGTCATTTATTACATTTTGTTATTCAGTACCTTACATAGTCATTTATTATTACAGTTTGTTATCCAGTGCCTTACATGGTCATTTGCTATTAACTGTTTGTTATTTAATGCCTTACACAGTCATTTGTTATCTTAGAGGGGACAGGTGTTGACCATAATTGGCAAAGCAACATGGTCTGTAAGCCATGTCCGCCCAAGCTTACAAATATTGGATCTCCTCAGAATTACACCAGAAAGACAGCCAGTTGTGAAATCAATGATCTTTTATTCATAATGTGGCATCATCCTCGGTGATGGTAATATGCTGGTCAATGCAAGGCTCTTACCAGCCTGAAACACATAATCTGAGAGCTCCATAATGTCTCCCTTCATATAGTCCAGGGAGATACATCTCTGGTCATTTACACCTACATAGACTATGATGGAATAATACAGGTACCTGTGGTGTAATGACTTGAGTGCATGTGTGATTAGGCAGATTCTAGCTTCAGATAAGCAGCTAATCATTACCTTCTCCTTGTTTAGCCTGGTTAGAGGGGCATCAGTATGTCTTACAATGGACCACCTATGACAAGAGTCCTGGGAAGTGTGTTTGCTTGCCTTAGCAGCTTAGTGCTTAGGGCTCAATTGAGTGTGATTGTATGTGTGGTATTAGGTGTTCTTTTTCTGAGTCTCTTTGGGCTTGCTGAGGCACGTCTTTGACAACAGGCAGTCTAAGTGATCTTTGTTGTTTAGGAAAATTGCTTTTAAGTGCCTCAGCATACATTAGTCTATGTGTGTGTTTGCCATGTGGTATGTGAGTTGGGTGTTGCATGCATGGTTTCAACAACCTCAAATGCACTTGTTTGCAAGAGTTTATCCCCCAGTGTCATTGTGTAAGTACACCTCTAGCATACTGTGTCTGCTTCTTTAAGGATTAAATGGTTGTCAGTAATTGCTACCCAATGCCCAACTAGCTGCTCTATGATTGTTGGCACATAAGGTATTTGATCTATATTTACTTCTTTACAGGGTAGAGTTTTATGAACTGTTATGTACGGAAAATGTGCTTTCTAGGATAGATACATGGAAATCAATGGGTGGGAAGAGTACTTAAATAGCTTATACAACAGACAATAGCAATAAAAGAGAGAAGGGAGGGACTTTGAAAATCAGATTACCATAAGGGATAGTGGCTGGAGGCACAGTCTTATAAAACCACAATAGAAAAAGAATGGAAGGGTTGGGAAAAATTCAAAGAAGAAGCAAGCTAGTTAAAAGACTCAAGGAGGAAACAGGCTAGTTAGAGAGGGATACAATCAAATAAAGCCAATACTCAAGCTCTTTCAGAAACTTTAGTTTAATGTCTCAGTGGGGGGTGGGGCATGCACAAAGAACAAGGATAGAAAAAGACACTGGAATGCAACTTTCCTGAGCTGAAGGTTAGAATTTCAGAAACTTTAGCTGAATACTTCAGTGGGGTTGTGGCAGATACAAACAACAGGGGAACATAAAGACATTAGAGTGCAACTTTAAGCAGATAAATAATAAGCAGAATATAAAACTATAGGATCAGAACTGGAATATCAACAACTGAAAAGCGCTGAAGCACAAATCCTGAAACAGAAAAAAATAATACATTCACTACTGATTTATACTACAGCACCAGACTATGCAGAAATTTACCAGTAACACTACTTATGGAAAATGTGGTAATAAATGACTAAATAAGGTTCAACTGTGAATAAAACTACAAGACTAAGGACAAGTAGGGTATAAAATACAAATTGACAGCTTATACAAGTAATTCTACTTGTGGAGATAGAAGTGCTATATAATGTAGAAGCACAATCTTCCCATAACTACCAGTGAAGCTACAAGGCTAAAGTCGCAGTGCAGTCACAATGAGTAATCTAATCCGCATCTTACATGGTATAGCACCCTATGTCACTCTTTACTAGGGACCTGCTCTATAGGGAGGCCCTTTTCCACAGCAGTCACCAACCAAGTAATATCCTAATCCACATAACTGTGGCTTGAAGCAAGCAAACAAAAAACAGCCCTTTGTATCTCTCTATAGCTTATGGTGTGTGCAGTATTTTCTTTTCATCTACTAATACTGCAGCAGGAATTTTTCATGGTCATCATACTGATTTCTTTGCTTTCCATTCAGCAATCTTGTAACATAAACCTCATCAAGTTTGTCCTAAAAGAAGCTATTTTATATTTTAACATGAGTATGTGCTATGAATATTATTCTTACTGTCAGCAGTTCAAAAATTATGAATTGTGGCAAGGATACATACACGAGCTGCACATTTGTGCAGTTCTAATATTCAGGAGTTAACTTTGCAAGGCTGCTCACAGCTAAGAAAACAATACATTATGCACTCTCTTTGAATCTCTGTATCTTTTGCATGGACACTAATTTATTTATTTTGTTTATTTATTTAACATTTATTTACCAGGAAAGTCCAACTGGGTCAGGAGCCCATTTTCAGCAGAGGCCCGGGGAGAAAAGTTCCAAATGATACAGGCAGTTAAGACAGTTTACATAAACAACACCACTATATACCCGACTGAATGCACCAAATTGCTAGGAGTGCAAATAGGCAATAAACTAAAATTTGACATTCACATATCCATGACCATAAAAAAAGTCCACAAAAAACTAGGAGCGTTATACAGAAATAAGCAACTTCTCACCAAAGCAGCAAGATTTCAATAGCAAATTCCCACCTTATCTCCACCCTACTTTGTGCCTCTCCAATATATACCAACTTATGGCAATGTGATCTAAACAAGCTAGAGACCTGCTACAACAAAATTGCCAAATTCACCACAGGGGCATCCTACCGTAGTCACCACTGTCTCTCACTTGCTGAACTGGGCTGGCTTGAACTCCCTCACCTCCTTCAGTGGTATCAACTCTCACTCGCCCACAAACTACTAAATCATCCACTAAATGTCCCATCCCTCCAGAATCTACTCCAAACCTATCGCACCACCAGACCACTAAGATCCAGCAACAAAAATCACTTGCAGATCACTAAAGCCAATAACTCTGCTGGTGAAGCACTATTCTCTTGCACCATAGCCAAATTATGGAACTCCCTCCCACCCACAATTACCTCCATACCATCATGCACCCACTTCAAAACTTTACTAAAAGTGCACCTAAAAACATGCTGGCTATGCCCTTGCAACTCCCACTCTAATATCACCCACCCCATCCAACCACTACCTTTCTTTCCACTCCACTAACTACTTTGATTATAGCAAGCTCAGATGCTCAAAAGCCTAGTACTTATTTACAGCAGGAACTTCTTATTGTAACATTTGTTAATGTCTGTTATGTACTTCACAGATAAAGATTCTAGTTGTCTACTGATGTACTATGTTCTTCATCTGTAAATATGTTGTAAGTAATTGCTATGTTAAATTGTTAATCACTATGTAATCCAATGTAACTACTGTTTGTTTATTTTAACTGTGGAGCTTTTCTCCCCAGGCCTCTGCTGAAAATGGACCTACGTCCAGTTGGACACTCCCGGTCAACCAATGTAAATAAATAAATAATAAAATAAATAAATAAATAAAACAGCAGCAATAATTCAAACACACATCATTAAGTAATGAATATTAAATAGTACAGAGAGGTAGACACAATAATAAAACAATGTACTAGATAAGCAATATGCAAAACATTTTTTTACAGTAGGATTAGGATAAAGAGAGAGGGACAGGAAGAGGGTCAGAATATTAGAGGCAAGTAGATACTTAGACGAATAGTAGAGTAAGATGGGAAGAGTTAAGGGTGTAGAAATATGTAAAGTCTCTTAGTCCAATATGTTAATATTGGACTAAGGTTATAATTAGCACTGTGCTATGAGTTAATTGTCTATGAATCCAAGACCACATCTTTTTTTAGTGTTGTTATTTATTACATGAATAGTCACAAACCAGGCAACTCCACAATTTGTGGCAATAATTTAAGCTGTTAGTTAGAGCCTAATAGACTTAGAAACTGCTCACTTGTATGCTTCTAACTGATGTCAATAACATTCCAGCTGCTCATGGGGTTGGAGTGTTGTATCCCTAGTCACCATCTCTTCCTATTCAATTCCACTCTCGTACCTTCTTTGACATTCATGCCTGACTGTTGCAGGTTTTCTGTCACACAATCCATCCACCTCTTTAGTGGATACCATCATTTCCTCTTGCCTTCTTCCTAACTGTCCCAAATCTTCTTCACCAGATGGCAAGTAATATGGAAAATGCACTGTCCAGATTCAGATCAGGATGCAGCACAACTGATCAAATGTTTGCAGCAAGACAGATACTTGAGAAGAAGCTAGAAATGAGGAAAGAGTCCAACTGGGCATTCCTAGATTGTGAGAAAGTGTATGACAAGGCCCCAAACTGATTTTGGAAGTCCTGCAGGGTAGAATTAGTGCAAACTCTGTACAAGAACTTAATGACTCAAGTATGAACAGTGCTCGGTATTACAGATGGGCTCCCAGTAGGAGTGGGTGTGCATCAGGGTTCAGCTCTGAGCCTACTTGCTGATCATATTGGTAATGGACTACATTAGCAAACAGATTGGAAAGGACAGGTCAACAAGGTTGCTGTATGAAGATGATGTGGCATTGCAGGTGGATTCTGAGCTAGAACTTCAGTAAAGGGTAGGGGAATAGAATGCAAAACTGAAGGTACATGAGAGTACAGATAAGAAGTTGTAATGGCAGCAAATGAGGAGAGTCATAAGAAGCAAGAAATTGAGATAAAAGGGAAAACAGTGGAACAGGTTAATGGCCTCAATTATGTGGGAGGGGTGGCAGAGGAGAAGGGAAGTCTGAATGAGGAAGACAAAGCTAGAATCAGAGTGACTGCAGCCAACTGGCACAGAGGGTCAGGGGTTGTGTATGACAGAAGAATGCCAAAGATGCTGAAGAATAAGGTGTATAAAACAGTGGTATGACAAATACTACTCTACTGAAATAAAGTGACAGAGACAGGTGGTAGGATGCACACTGTGGGACAGACAAAGGAATGAGGGCATAAGATCAGAAGCCAAAGTAGCTCCAATTACAGAAAAGGTCAAAGAGAACAGATTATGGTGCTTTGGGCACATGTGCAGGAAAGTAGAAGACAATCTGGTGAAGAAGATTTGTGACATATGGCAAAAGGAAATGAGGATGTCTAGCAAAGAGGTGGATGGACTGTGTGAGAGAAGACCTATGGCAGGCAAGCATGACTGTCAAAGAAGGTAGGACAGTGCCATTGAATAGGGAAAGATGGGGACAAGGGACATGACATCCCAACCCCATGTAGAACAAGGGAAAAAAGGACTTGATAAAGATGATGATGATGTTTGGCAGGTTGATTGGTTTTACACCCAGCTTTCACTCAGGCACAGCTATCCCAGGTAACCCAAGCTGGGCAAATGGACACTGGCTGGCTAGTAGCTTATTGACCCAGGGCTGCTAGGCTTTTTATGACAGGCACACACTGGCCAACAGGGGCATGTACACCCCTCCTACCATTAGCATAAGTCCTTGGTGTAGGTTAGAGTAAAACAGGTCCTCAGCACACTTATCACTGGAAAACACCCGTACTCATTTTGGCAACATTAGTTAACATGATCAGATCACCTAGAGCCATATGTTTGCACCATCAAATTGCTACCCATGCCACAGCATGCAATCTGTGTTCTCCTATATTAAGGACACTGCAATACCACACTAGATACCGAAAGTGGTTGGCCTATAGAACTCTTCCCCCTATAGGGCACCAACTAGAGGTTGTGCTGCTGCCCACAGCTTCATTCTTAGGTGAGTTTGAGATGGGAACACTCAGCATGTTTTTTGGAGGTGGGAAAAAGCCCACAGAGACAGAGGGAAAACATGCAAACGCCAAACAGGCATTGGACAGATGCCAGGACTGAACCTTGTACCTTGTGAATGGGAGGCAAAGACCTTAACCTTTATGCTATGTGGTCCCATCCTTGTCAGTTTTCCAAAATGGAACTAAAAATCATGAAGACATCTTTTGTGAAAAATGATAAGCTGACTAATGCCGTCTTAACTGAGCAGTTTGCAGGACAATGCTGAACTGAATAAACTGCTGCATAATGGAAATGTGGAGGAAACGTAACCTGAAAATGAAGCATCGGCTGTACTCATGTCTGCATGACACAGTTGTACTGGCAACCTAAAACGGATCACTTCTTAATAGATCAGCAGACTTTTGAGAAGACGCTAACTGTGCATCATAAAATCTGAAGTATACTCAATTTAATACTGTCTCCTCCTGTTCCGGTTTTGCAAAATCAGTGGGTTCTTCTCAGGGAGATACCATCACATGCTTCTTGGAGGGCAGGCAGTGATGTGTGGTCCCTTTTAAACCCTATATTATGGTAGGTTCTCTTTTCTTTCACCCAAAGTTCTTTAAAGAAGAGGACTGTTAGGATACGAACACTTGTTTACCATCATGTCAGTGACGGCACACATGCATTGCTAATATACAAGAAGGGCTGTTTGCTTATCCTTCTGCTTATATTTATTATTTATATTCTCTTCTTGCATTATTGAATGTTCTTTGTCTGGAATCTGTTTTAATTTTCAGTTTATACTGCTGAAGAGGAAAATTACAGTGAAATCACAATAATGACCAGAAATTGCATTTTAAAATCATGAGTATTATTCCAGGGTTTCATTGCAGGAAAAAAGAATTTCAATTTTTTGAAAGTGAAAATCGGTGTCCCTGCCAACAACTTTCCCACAGTCAAGCTTATCACTGATATACTCCACAATATCCAGAAAATAATTATCTGTACTGTGACTAGGTTGGAAATCATGACAGGTACTAGAGATGATATTAAAATTCAGTTGGTATTCCAGTACCTGGAGGTATACACATTTTTCCAATTTATTTTTTAAGAGGAGGGAAGCAATGAAATGGGATGATAACTAATGAAGGATGCAAGGGACATACCTCTGTGTAGATGAAGAATAAGGACTGGGTCTCTTACTTCCTTGCCGGAAATATTAATGTGAATAATGACTGTATATGGCTGGGATGGAGTTGTGAGCTGTAGGAATTCAGATTGAATGTTGTCTACAGCAGGTAATACCAGGTTAAGTTTTTGATTAGCTTGCAAACTGTATTAGTACATATGGTTTGAAGTGTAAAGCAATGATGGAGAATGTGAAACATGTTGCTATTTGCCTTAATGGTGTCTGTCACTATAATCTGTACAGAGACATGGGAATGCTTGAATATTTTTTGCAACAGTGGCTTCATCAAGCCGGCCAAAGAGGGATGGTGTACAGTTATGACCAGATGCGCATACCTCTCAAGTGTACAGATTTTCACAGAATGTCCAGATTTTTGTTTCATATTTTTGCTACGTTTTTTATAAAATTGTGGTTTTCTGGCAAATTAGTAGCAAACAATTAAAGAGTGAAGTTAAAAAATGACAGTCACTTTGAATGACACCATTCAGAAAGTTCATGCTAGTGTAAAACCTGTTACATTATCAACTTTCCAAGTTTGCAAGAGCAGTATTTAAGTATTGTCCCTATTTTTGAGCCTTTGTCCCACTTTTATTTAAGGCTTTGTCCAGATTTTTTGCTCTAAGAGGTTGAGAGGTATGGTAGACTGGAGGAAATACTTTTACGGAACGTTTTAGTATTTATTAAATTCGGCTGCTGTTAAGTAATGCAATATTACTTGCCAAAGAGGAGTTGTTTAACTTTATTACATTTAGCCTGAAATATGCTTAGATCAGCAGCTAGTTTTGTTTTGTGGCAGGCTGCCAAAAGATGAAGTCTGTTAGCCATCAACTTTTTGTTTAATATCAGCAATGATCCAAGGTAGGGAAGTGGCTCTTAGATACTTCTTTATGAATGAAGCAAATTGAGTCACTAATTTTAGAAATACTGAGGTGAAGTAGGTGGTAGCTTTGATCAAAGGTATACTAAATAACAGAGTCTAGTTTACATTACCTAAAGCAAGGTTTAATTATGTCATGCCGCATTTTCTACAATTTATATAAGTAAAGAAACCTTTAAGTCTTGTACATTTTTGTGGAGTCTCAGATAATGAATGCAGGAAAATTATAATGTCAGACATGACACCAACTAGAAGTGTTATTTTGGCAAAGGAACAAGAACCCATACAAGAATGCTGTCTTTCCTTGTATTTTTAACAGTATGAATTCTAATTGCAATGAGAGTGGTAAATCCATACAGCTAAACTGAGGGCTGACTGGAGTCATCATTGGACAGCTTCCACTCAAAGTTGAGTATAACTAAGATAATAAGTCTTGAAATAATATGTGAATAAAGTTAGTGTAAGGCATCATCGGCAATGGATTTATCCTTGGCTGAGAGTATGTAAAGGTAATCAAAGGCTAGCAGTTCAGCACCACTGATTTTAACATTGACAAGGGCTGCTTCATATTGTATAGTGACTAACATCTTGGTGTCAGAGAGAGAGAGAGAGAGAGAGAGAAAGACAGACAGAGACACATAGATGGAGAGAGAGAGAGAGAGAGAGAGAGAGCGTGCATATATGATTCTCTTTATGTACTGTTGCTGCTCCTTTGACACTCTGTGAAGTCTGCATTAACCCTGCCTTTCCTAATAATGGTGTTATCTCTATCACAGGCATTAGTCATGTCTCAGTGCTCCCGAAACAAGCCTTAAGTCCCTCTTCTGTTATGGTATGTAAAATTGTACATGATTGTCCAAGTAATACTTAACTAGTGACAAAACCAAGACTCACTCCTCCAAGAAAAGGAAACCAGTCTGGTGGACCCCTGCCATAAACAAGCTATACAACAGAAGGAGGAAACTAGTACAGAAAAGCAGAAAAGAGTAAAATCCCAAGAAGGGAAGACATCCCTGATCAGTATCAGCAAGAAACTATGATCCCTCATAAAATCATCCAAGACTAGCTTCGAAAGAAAAATTGCCAAGGACTCCAAAGATAACCACAAGGCATTCTTTAGCTATGTCAAGAATCTAAGTGGCAATGCTCAGATCTGCCCGGAATTAGTGCAGAATGGCACAAAATACACTGAACCGACCAATATCATCAACATCCTGGCAGATATGTTCAGTGTAAACTTCACCCCCCTCTCACCCCCAAAAGGGCCCATTAACCATACCAGAAGAATGTAGGCCCCCTGAAATTACAGACACTCAGGTTGAAACAGCCCTCTCCAAACTGAACGGTGTCCCAGGCTGCATCCTACACAAGCTCAAAGATGAACTAACCCCTCACCTAAACACACTGTTCAAACTCAGCCTCTCCACAGGCTACATACCCATAGAGTGGTGCAGAGCAACGGTTATTCCACTCCTCAAAGGTGGAACCACAACAGACCCCGGGAACTATCACCCTATAAGCCTGACTAGCTTGGTCTGCAAGGCTATGGAGCACATCATCATGGAACTCATTAACAGAGACACTGGAAACCTCAAACACTGGACCCTACCCAGTTTGGCTTTGTTAAGGGCAGATTATGCCTCCTAAACCTGACTTCTTTGAGACAGTTACCAAGGCTATAGATGAGGGAAAGGTGGTACACACAGCCTACCTAGACTTCACAAAGGCCTTTGACACCATTCCTCATTTTGGTATTAAAGGCAAGCTCACCAGCCTGAACATAAACCCCTATGTCACAAGATGGGTTGCCAACTGGCTCACAAACAGAACCCACATGGTGAGAGTTGCGGGAGCTAGGTCCAACTCTAAATTGGTTACAAGTGGCATTCCTCAGGGCTCAGTCCTAGGACCCTTCCTGTTCGGCATATACTTCTCAGAGGTACAGGCAAGCACAGGAGGACTATGGCTGACCAAGTTCGCAGACGACTGCAAACTAGGGGCTATAATTGACTCTCCAGCTGACACAGACATCCTCCAAAAGGGTCTCACTGAGATAGATACCTGGTGTCAAAATCATGGCCTCAAGCTAAATGCCAAAAAGTACATAGTCATCCCCTTTGGAAAAAACAAAGTACCCACAAACTACCACATAGGTGGTAGTCCCCTAAATACGGAAGACATAATAAGGGATATGGGGACCCAAGTACATAGTAATCTCTCTTTTGATAATCACATTGCCACAGTGGTTAGAAAATCCTTCTATATGGCCCACCTAATCACAAAAGGGTTGACATCCAGATCAAAAGAGGTCATTGTGCCCCTCTACTCATCACTCATCAGACCCATCATAGAGTACAACACCCCATTTGGGATGTACCTTACAAGACACCTGCAATGGCTGGAAAGACCACAGAAGTACCTCACCAAGAGGATCACTGGTCTCAAACAGATGCCCTATGCAGCTCTACTGTAGAAACTCCAGCTGTACTCGGTTGCATACTGCCTACTCAGAGATGATCTCTACCTGACATACAAGGCCCTGTCCAACCCAGAATTGATGGACATGCTCCAACTAAAGAAAATCACATCCCCTCGAGCTACACGCTCTCGGGATCTAAACCTCACCACAACAATAAATAGGACGTGCTGGAGGGATAGATTCCTGTCCCAGAGACTTCCCATGCTTTGGAACAAGATTCCAATCTACATTAGGCAGAGCTCCTCACTAACACTCTTCAAGAGAAACCTAGACAAGTGGATGGAAAACAGAAAGTTTACCCCAGGGATCACTTCATGGCTCTGCTGGACAGAGGTACAGGGAACTAATCTTAGGGGGCAGCAAAGGCCAACACATTCTGGCTAGGCTTATAAATGCCTTCAGGCAGATAGCCTAGTACCTACCTATGAACCTATGAACCTATAATAATACTCTTTCTAAAATTCACATCATTCAGGATAAAATCTTGTATCCAAAAATAACACTGGAACAGGTACTTAGACACCAACGACTCCAAAACCAAGCAAAATAAGTAACACAGATGAAGGAAAATAGTCGGCTCAATGATTGGATTAACTATTAAACCAGCTTTGGAATTCTAACACATAAACGCAATTCCACACACAGAGTTTTTGTCTAAGTTGCTAAGACTTCATCAGATACAAACAATGAATGAATGAATAAACCATCTCATTAGATAATCCATTAGCTTTATTATCCAAGTAACCACCAATGAAAATATAGTCCATTGTCTCAATAAGCAGACCAGGAATCAGGAAAGTTAAGTATTGTGGAAAAGCATATTGCTAAGCAACACTTAGAGACCTCACTGCCTTTCTTTTACTTTTTTTGTGTGGAGTGTGTATTCTGTAAAATAACGTCCATTTTGCGGATGCAGGTTTGTTTGTTTGTGCCTAAAACTCGTAACTTCCCTCTCTGCATTTTAAAAAAAATGATGAATGCAGCATCTTTGAATCATTGGCCTTTAAGGTGATCTTTTGTTTCAAACAGTCATGTCCAGTTAGGACTGGTGACTGCACTGGGTCTTGTGACACTTCACTATTTATGGGTTTATTGGCAGTTCACATTTAACAATTACTGCCTGTTACCAGTCAGTTTCTAATCCATGCAACTTTTTTGAAAGCGATCCCCTTGTGCTTTAATGTTGCTGCCCACTTCCTGTAACAGACAATGTCAAAAGGCTTTGCAGAAGATAATAATTAGCTGTACTGCCACAGATACATGAACCTATGTATTTTGGTGCCGGGTTTACCACAGAACAATAATCTTCACTCCTAAATGACTATACCAATATTACATTTGCTTCACCACTCCGTGCCAGAAACATATATTCTCCTCCCTTAACGAACAAATCACACACCTTCAGCTTTGTCTTTATCTTCCATTTATATTCTTTAAATTAACAGCATACATGAACTCCTAAACTGTGCCTCCTACCACAAACCACTTATTATTCAGTCCACTGTCACTGCTACCTCTGCTAGAACTGAAGATCCTAAAATTTATCCTGGAGCATTGTCAGATATGGGTTTCATTCCAGAAGTCTCAAGATGTTTACATGATAAATTAAAAAAAAGGCATTTAATGAGAGTGAAGTCACTAAAATGTGAAATAATAACCAGTGAATATTACTTAGTATGGAAAAAGTAAAAAAATAATTTAATTTCTCACCTGTATTACAGTGTTCTTAAGGGGTGCTAGTATACTATGGGAAACCAAGATTTAAACTACAGGTTTGTTAAATCTTTTCAGTGACATGCAGAGAATCCAGGCATTATAAGTGGCAGGTCTGTGTGGCAAACCTTAGTGTAATCTGCCAAGATGAGGGAATCTTTTCAACATGGAGTAAACTGACAGTTTGAGTTCTGGTGCAGCTGAGAATGTATTGCATTGTTTGTAGTATAAGTCATTAATTTGCTTAGTATAACAAATTAGCTTATGCCCTTTACTGGGTAAATAATTTCATGCTTACATAGGGTGTGAGAGAATGGCAGTGACCCAGTTACCCTGGATCTGAGGGAGCACATTTTACTTAGAGAACAGGATGGCTTGTCAGTATGCATTTCATTTTTTTCATATTCTAGCATTTAGTGAAGCACAATTGTAGTTGATTTTATGCATTATGAAAAAAGTCTTTGCTAGCATTAACAACTAAGAATGTAATGACTTCTGGGAGGTAATTCAGTCTAATGAGAGAATGCAGACAGGTTATAGGTCATAATCAGTGGTACTGTAGTATTTGTTTGGCCAGTTTATTTTCTTTGAGTAGAATCAGTGGGGAACTTCTTATTTCCTTTTCAATGTATCCTCTTGTAATACAGGAAAGACAAATCCTGCTCCTTCATGTCACATCTCATGCATTTCTACCATGCTGTTGCATGATTCTGGGCAAGTTAGTGCAGGACTACATAAAACATTCACTCTGATTTACTACTTTGAACATAGAAATTAATATCGTATCTCTATAGTATATGTGCTATATTAACATATAAATGAATATCATAGCTCTGTACTATAAATGGTTATTATCTGCCATCATATGACATGATTGTGCTGTTTGCTAGAGCTCAATCTGTTTTCACAGAAATAATTCTAAAATTAAGACATTACGATCTTCGCTTTATGTCACTAATAATGACTGATAAAAGATTAACAGAAAGTTATTTTTTTCTTAAAAAGCTATTTTTGTAACAAAGAACTATGGAAAGCATATGAAATAAAATGTTCACTGTCTGAATCTACTGTCAAGTGAGCTTTAATTGTATTTAATTTGGAGCAAGAATCTACCCACTCTCAATTTTTTGAATATTTCTGAAGTTTGCACAAATGAACTGTTAAGCTGAATTTAGCTTTCCTATTCATTTCATTTAAAACTATAAGTATACAACTGGGGTGAAGAATGAGAATTCTTATATTTTCCTCAGAAAAGAACAAATAGCATTCATTATAAGTGAAGTGTAGCAATGTCATCTTAATGGCCGAATTAATATAAATTAACTATTCAACCACCGTGGCCTTCCAAACCTTTAGGGGGTTGCAATAAAAGCAAAAGATTAATCATCTTCTATTCAGTGAAGTTTTAAAATTAATTTAGCTAAAAGTCTTTATTACTTTCAGGACCACAGACACATCTTTGAGACTATTATAATTTTTTTTCACAAGATGGACTTGGGATGGAGATTCATTTAAATCATATGTCTCAGCCTCTTGGCACAAGAAATTTGGACAAAGCATGACATAATGTGGGGACAAAAGCTCAAAAATAGGGACACATATTAAATATTGCTCTTATACACTTTGAAAGCTGATAGAATAATAGAATTTGTGTTGGCATGCAATTTCTGAAGGACATGAAGTCCGAAACTCATGTAATTATTTAGTGAGTTTAATCCTCAGATCATACTAGCGATTTGTCAGAAAACCACAAAGTGTATGAGGAACAGGCCAAAAATAAGAGGAAAAAAGCTGGAAATTGTGTGAAAATCTGGACAGCTGAGAGGTACGAAAATATTCCTAAGAAGTGCAGTTTGACATAAAACACATGTACAGTTTACCTAAACTGTTAAGAGAGGCAAATATCGATCATTCAAAATATTTACTTGATCAAAACATATGTCAGTCATGGGCTCAGGCAGCATATATATAAATAAAAAACTGAAATGAAACAATCATTTAGTACATGTTTGTATTAAACACCGAAGGTAGGTTACACTAACAGCATATTTTATTTTAAGAAATGTATATAATGAACACATCTTGTTAATAAAAGAGAAATTAGTTGAGGAGCATACAAAAATACTACTGCAAATAACAGCACAGGTGGATATTTAGGGCAATATTTACATAGAAAACAATATGTGAAACGTATATGAAAGGGATGAACCAGGAAACTACAGGAACCAGGAAAATACAGGCTGTGTCATTAAATATTGCTCATGACAAACAATAAACTGCCACCAATGTGGTAAAGATTGGACAAATATTAACATTTTGGACACAGGTCAATACTGAGACAGACAGAGAAAGAAAAATGAAGATAAAGAGGTGAAATTGGAGGTGCCTGGAACATATTGATTCTGGAAAGTAGTATCTTGGCACTAATCCAGGAAAGTAACTAAATCACATTGAGTGTGCTGACTTAAACCTTTTTAAATAATGAGATATTAATAAGAAGATATATTTTTTCAGGTTGTTCTACATTAGAGTATGACAATTAGTAAGAAACTATCAAAAACAATGTTTCCATGAGCATCTTAAGAGAAATGTAAGAGGTACTCACTTATAGCTTTTAGTGCAAGAGAATCAAACTTTTCCTGCAGTAACACTAGTGATAACCTATAGCCTTCTCTAAATGGCCTGTCAAATTTAAAGAATAACAGTTCACCAGAATTTACAAAGAGAAGTGGTGGACAGGAATTAAGTAACTATGCACACCACATGAAGCACCCGTAACAACAATTCTTCCAGTATTATATGATGAAATATTTAGTGTAAATAGTGAAAATCAGGCACTGGATGGCACAAGAAATGAGATGAGACCAAAAATAATAGGGATGTGATATGTACATAAAGGTCTGCTGTTAGCACTTGATTAAATGTTTAGTTCTCTAAAATAGGCCAAACACACACGTGTGCACTCACAGATCACACACACACACACACACACACACACACACACACACACACACACACACACACACACACACACACACACACACACACACAATCAAATAACTTGGATTTTTATACCAAATTTTTTTCTGACATTTAAACTGCAGTCAGTATGATACCATTAAGAAATGCAGAACATTACCTGTGTTTAGCATTTAAGAGCAGGTTACACACAACTATAGAAGAGATTAATGAAGGGCATTTTGCCACAAGATGCATGCTGTGCTACTTGATATAACTCTGACATGGATCTCATTGTGTGCAGCTGTCAGCCTATGTCATTCCAATGTTAGCAGGTCCTTCTGGAGATGTAGTGCTAAATCTTGATATGCATTCAGACTGGCCCTATAGAGTGGAAATTCTGAGGCTGGTGATCACCAAGTTAGAAATAGCTCAATGCAATCATTGTAACCCTGGAACATTTCCTTATGCAACTTGTAGAGTTGTGCAGCTATCCTACTCTAATCATCGGGTCACTAGAGGTTGACACTGCTTATGATAACATTCAGCAAGATGACTGACTTCTGGCTGGTATTCCCCTGGGCCAGTTTGGCAACCCTTTCTTGCCCCTCTCTGCTCCTCCTCATCATGATTTCCTTTCTTTTGTGTCACTCCCTGTCCCTTATTTGTAGTATAATCCTTCCCATTGCCAGGTGTCCATTCCCTGCCAGTCTGCATCTCTCTAGTGTTGCCTCCCTATGTGATATTGTGTCCTCTGTCAGTCTTTGTCTGTACTCTGTTTGCTTGTCTGCCCCTACTTCCTTCACTATACCTTCCTTCCTACCTACACCATGCCCTTGCTACCCTCCTCCTCCTCTACCTTTAAAAAAATGGACAGCTGTACCCTAAAAACTATACCTCCCTTATGGTTAACATCAGTCTTCACTAGGCACTGTGCAGTCTTGCTCTTGTGTGGGCTTCCCTATGAGTCCTTATAGCAGCTGTGGAGCTCTGTCATGCATTTGTGAATGATCATAGCATTAGGCGCATCACCTGCATGCCACTTGCCCCAGTTATATAAATGCTCATAGGAATTAGTCCATTCGCACAGTAATTGCCATTATCATGGTTGCTAAGATTCAACATGCAGCACTCTCCCCGACATGACCACACCAGACCATTGTTCATGTATGTCACATTATGCTTCACACTTCATTGTGTTATTTACCCCTGCACAGCCATGTTAAGCTTCTTTCTGACTACTCCCCAGTGAATGAAATTACTTTTTTTTACACTGGAGTAAACAAAGGTGTGCTTTTATTTCTTATATATACATTTGGGTTGGATGGGTTTGTTTCAGGTGGGCTGTGGTGGTTTTACTTTGTATATGCATATTTTCTGTGTAGAGCATGTGTTTTTAGTTATATTAATGGGCGGAGTGCACAAAAACATGGTAATGATGATGATGGTGATATGGATAAAGTGTAACTAAATTACAAATGATGCAGGTATAATGTTAACAAATAAAAATGTTAACATTCCAGGTGTGAATAAACACTTCTTATGCTCTTGTAGTACTGGAACAAAGTTCAATACTTTTAGTTATTTACTCTTATTAAGAAGATATTATGAAAGTAATTAAAACATAATGGGAAAAAGGGATTGTGGATGGATGGAAGATGGATGGATGGATGGATGAATATGTTTCAGGAGTAATTTTATTATACAAGCTGAAAATTGTATATTATTGGCATAATTTGCTTAATGACAAAGTATGTTTGGTAGTTGTTGATGCAAATGACATGTTTTATATTAAACAAAAATTGTGTTTTCTAGAAACTAGTATTACAGAACTATGGTGTGGTGTGTTACTTAATCACAAAATGGCTGTGGTGTTGCTTTCAATGCACATGTGGGAGATTGTTCAGCATGTGGTGACAATATGGATTGTTTTAAGTGTACTAAAGGATAATACAACCAACTAGCATTTATCAAACAATTAACCATACATACAAGCAGCAGACTTCTGGCAATATGTCTCACATCATCTACTGGACCACTTAATGTCCCCACTAGATATGCTAACAAAGGTTATGCATAAAATTACTTCATAAGGATTTAGCCCAAAGCACAACACATATGTTCCAAGACTGTATTAGTTCTGACATATTCTTAATTAGGAGCTTGTCTGATGAATACATGGATTCCTAACTGACAAATTAACAGCTGTGCTCTATTAATGTCCTTAAAGTATGAGGGGTATTTCAATTAATGCGGTTAATAGATCTATAATCTAGAGGATCCATACTTTGTGCATTTTAAGAGAACACTCTAAGATGCTGTCCCAGTATGTTATCCATACTATGATGTTGCATCTTATTTGTCTTTGTAGCACAAAGGATGCAAATCATGTCATAGTAGTTGCATTACATGACATGCCCAGACCTCATATAAAAAGTCCAGGAGTTGTTCTCGGAATATCATTCATAAGGCCCTTTGTACAAAGCCCTTTTAATAAGAATATTTATGATTCATGCATCCTTGGGATACAAAAATTAATAAATTCTCAAGATAATGTTAATAGCTTAATTAAAAAAAAAGTAATTTCTTGAAATGTATGCTTAGTTGATTGTTCCCTTTCTATCCAAAAACTTTAACCCAGCTTGTAATTACTTCATTGCCAATTCATCGCTTGTTTACTAAGTGCTACAACCAAGAAGAATTTCTTATTTTATCTGTCTTGTATTGGCCCATAGCAAATGCAAGCCTGACCTTGGTTAACAATGACAATGTTAATACTGGTTGTCACAAAATGAGATACTGCCAGCCAAGCTATCTGGAAATTTGTAAATAATTATATGTCATTTGAATATTAATATGATTTATACAGAAGTGTGACAGAAGGAGGTACTGCCAACCCAGCTATCTGGAATTCTGTTAAGTGGTTGTGTGTCATTTGTGAATATCAGCATGATGCAATTGCTTGCGTTACAACTGTATTAGAACTGTATGTCATATTGTAGGGAAGTGTGCAGAAGAGATATTTTGTAAAATACTGAGGAAAAATGTATATATACTATTGTAACTGTTTAGATGTATATGTATTTTAATGGGTCTATATCACCATATCGAATGGTGATAATGCCGAACTCCGAAAATATCGAAAGTTCATGAGAACGAACTTGTGTTTTTCAGATCAGGTTACAGTGAGGATTGGGATATTTGCCCATTCCTCACTGTAGTGAGACCTCGGAGTTGGAATATATATTTAGTGGGGGGTGTGGGGGGCACAGCCCCCCACAATAGCAAGTTTGTTCTCATGAACTTTCGAAATTTTCGACGTTCGGCATTATCAACATTCGATATGGTGATATAGGCCCATTTTAACAATGGGGAATGAAACATAAGAAGTTAACGTCAGAAGAATAGCTGAAAACTTAAATTACTTTATAACCACATAATACAAGACATGTTATCTTTCAATTTCAGTGCAACAGGAGACATAATGTTTAGAACTAAAGTTTTTTTTGTATTGTCTTTAAATGTGGAGGAATGTAAATTATTTTACGACTTCCACAATTTGCCAAAAGATCTAAGGTCTACACGTTTTCTTAGGTAGAAACTATGGCTTTCTCCTGGGATAGTCAGATGACAAGAAGTGATGTCATGGTGCAATTATCCCAGCAGCAACATTTGAGATATTAATTTAAGAACTCTGTGAGAGAGACAGTGCATTCTGTATTTGTCTTTGACCTGACAACAACATCAGCTAGAAGATCCATTCGCCACACTTGTCTTGCTATAATAGTAAGTTTCTAGGGTACAGTAATTTATCTTACATACAGTCAGGAATATAGTGAAGTATCACTTGGATGTTTTCTTTATTTATTTGAGACTGTGCTGCAATGTTGTTTTAAATATTTCCCGTGATTTTGATCTCTGAAGTAAGATTATTGTTTATTGATATTTTCTCGTTCTTTATTATTTATTATTAAATATATTTAAATCTTTCAATTGTGGCTGGTCTGTCTAGACATATTTTAAGCTCTCACAGTACTTGTATATTTATTTGCTGACACTGTGTGGGCAACTCCTAATAGCCTTGCTCTTGGTCAAACTACCATTTGGATTAATAGTAACATTACACAGCAAGATTGGACACCCTTTGTTAAGGGCCTTAAAGTGGCTAATAAAGAGTGGCTGGTGGCAGTCAAAACCTATCTTACAGTCTGTGAAAAAGGGGGCATAGCTAATAAACCTGTACTGGCCTTTCCCAGGTGTGTGTGTGTGTGTGTGTGTGTGTTTGTGTATAAATCAAATTGGACAGAGCAGTGGTGCAGTGGTAGCATTGTCGCCTCATATCAAGTGGTTCTCCAGTTTGATTCTTGGCTGGGGTGCCTTCTGTGCGGAGTCTGCATGTCCTCCCTGCATTCGTGTGGGTTTCCACTGGGTGCTCCAATTTCCACCCATGTTACAAAGACATGTATCTGGACCATTTCTCCCCGGGCCTCTGCTGAAAACTGGCTCATTCCAAGTCGGACTTTCCCGGTTAACAAATGTAAAATAAAATAAATAAATAAAAATCTCAAAGAGTGTGTGTGTCAGCTACTTGGGCAGGGACAGAAAGAACTGGTTGGACAGAGAGGGTGCTGGAGGTCTTGGCTTGGCCACTCAGCTGAGACCTCAACTCTGTAGCTGTGCCAGTGGGGAGTCTTACTGGGGATCTGGAGAAAGAGGGAGAAACCAGCCCCAGACTGACTGTGATCTCTGTGTGTTCTTAAGGGAAATTGCACTTTATTGTGTGTGTACTTGCCATCCTCCCAGTGTGTGGTGAGGATTGAGGCTCCTTGATTACTGGGCCAGTGGTGGGGCATCACACTGGTGTCAAGTTTAGATCCCATTAGTGTATGTCCAGTAGTCTGATTAGGGTTCCTATTACATGATCGAACACTAGAAATAGCAAACGCTTATATGTCAAACCCAAATGCATGAAACCACAGAATATCAAAGGACCAGATCAGCAATTTTTTTCCCAGGGAAAAAATTTGCTGGGCCATTCTCTGGACTTTGCTGTTTTCTTCACTGTGGTCCGATCTCGGAGTTGGTATATTTAAGGTGGGGGGTGTGGGGGCAAATCCCCCCACTTTATGTTGCCTGTACATTGCTGATCCATTCCTTCGAAATTTGTGGTTTCGTGCATTTGGGTTCGATAATAAATCATTTGCCATTTCTAGCATTCAGTCATATAATATGAACCTGTCTGATTACTTCAGTCTATACCTGTGCAGTGATTAGTTAAATGAGGTTAATGAGGTTTGATCAACTACTATCTCTTCCAGATGCCCAAACTTAGATATTTTTGCCTTTGCCCCCCTTTCCATCTGGGTATTACCTTATTAATCTGAAATGATTAGCTTTCCAGGATTAAGGTGCTCTGCTCCCAGTAGTGTTGTACTTGCAGCAATTTTCCTGTTTTCCTGAGAAGATGGTCTGTGGTATCTAAAATATGCCATTTTTTAAAAATATTTAGAGAAGGTCCTTGTAAACCATTATAAACTGGTACTTCTTCTCCCCTAAAATATTAGCTTCTAAACTACCATAAAGGGGATGCAGTTTCATATTCATTCCACTAACTACATGCAGTAGACACCATAGCATATTTGATAGTATCAGGGTATATCATGTCATCTTGGATTGTTATGTCATAAAGTACATTCTTAGGGATCATGCATCCATCATTGTTCCAAATAATAGGGCTGTGCTAATTCTTACCAGTTGGGGTTGTGAGCCAATGCAAGGAGTATGTCTTAGAAAATAAACTTATGGGATGAAGAACCATTTGGCTACTGATATGCAACCCCAACATGACAGTTCATCCCGTACTTATAATGTATCCCATAGTGGCTTCAAATTTAAATATATCATCTTTATGTGGTTAGGGTATATGCTGAGGTCCACATATTAGTAGTTCAATGGCCCCATACAAAATATTTGGAAATACCCTTTCAAATGCTGTGTAGTTAATTAAAAAAAATGTTGCCTCTATTTATTGTTAAACCTGTAACTTGAGCACAATTCAATGCGTTCTTGGATATATGTTCCTAAATCATGTGCATGAGCTCTTGCAAGAAGCAAACAGTTATCTGCAAAAAAATAACTTTTAACTTCACATTCACTACATCTCCAGCCTTTCCCCATTTTATTTTCTTGCAAGAATTGTAATAAAAATTCAGTTGCTACTAAGAAGAAGGATAGGGAAAGAGGTTATCATTGCCTGGTATCTGTAAAGAGGCTGAAACTATCAAATACCTGTTAATTTGTCAGAGCCCTAGCCATGGAGTTTTCATAAACTGCTTGCACTACACTAATACATGCTTTTGGAAAGCCTATGAATGCCATTACTCTTCAAAGGTATGCCCAACAAATGGAGTCAATTGCTTCCTCATAATCAATGAATATTGCCATTTCTCTTTGCTGAGTTGCACATGCGATAACCACATAGCACTATAGTACAAATAGCTAGATAGGTATGGGTTCTAATCTCAGCATTGCATTATGGTAATTATTGATGATCATTGCTGGATCTACTGGGGAATAACCCTGGCAAGCTTAAGTAAATTATTGATGGCAGCAGTGACTTTAGTCTGTATGACAAAACTCCAGCATAATGCCGCTCAAGTGGCGATAAAGCTCTGACCACAGCCCAAGTGATCCAAGTTCAGCTAGTGGCACTGGCATTTGATGGCACAAGCAGGGAGGTTGGGTCATACCTATCCTTGGAGGGAGGGACAGTGGTTGGCAACTGTCTCACACTGTTAAACTGATGATTGGGTCTCCACTGAAAATTGGAGTCCCATCATTATGGGGAGGGGGGCTGGTGCTGTGAGAACATGGGCATAGCCAACCAAGCCAGTTACATTAACCCCTTTTAACAAATGGGGGATAGCACACATGCATAGTCAAGTGTGGATAGCTGGTACTTATGATGATGTAAGTGCTCACATCTCCACTAGGGGTGGAATGAAAAAGTTCTCATTGCTAGGATGCTATCAAGAGAACAAAACACCCTGATGGCTGCCTGGATAATGAACACTTCAGAAAGTGGATGCCTTGGCAAATGGAGACTTTATGTCAATGGGCATATGGGTAAAAATGATAAAAACCTTTTTAGCATAAACCATCATTAGGGAAATGTATCTGTAATTTGCCAGCTTTTTGGGATCATTTCATAGTCTTGGACATACCAAAACTGTAGAGCAAATAGAGGAGGGGAGATGAAGACGATTGTCTTAGATACCATTGAATGATTCTACTATTTCTGAGGTCAGTTCTTATTCTTATAACAAGTAAACATCTGGTTTTAGGCCATCACAGCCAGGTCCTTTGCCTTTAATAGTTTATTTTATTGTTGTTTCTACCTTAGATAGGTTGATGGATGCATTCAGAGTTTGCCTCTTGGAATTCAGGTGTATTGGGGAGCTATATCCTCTGTAGTAGTTTGTTCAACTTATTCTGCCATCCAACAGAGAAGCTAGTAATGTCACCACATGAATTAACAGAAAATGTTTGGAAGAGTTTGTCAGTCATCTTTGGATCTGCAGTTATTCTCAATTTCCTTGATAAATAGATATGATCATCATCTGATGCTTGTGTTGCTTGAACCTTAGGACACTTCACAGTTTGTTGCCAAGTGCCCAGTTTCTGGAGGCTTAAAGCTGTTTAGCTACTCTGCATTTCTTGTGTGCAGAGTATATAACTGGGTCAGGGTCTGTATCACTTTTGTACAACATCCCACAAAGCCGTTATTTTATCTTCTAGTCATTGTGCCACTCGACTCCTTTTTTACTTAGAATTTTCTTGGTCCCTTTACACAGTGTAACTAAAATAATTCAAATGACCAAGAGCAGATGAAAGTTCAATATTTACTTAAAAAGATGATAAGAACCACGGCTGTGGTTATTTCTCATACTAAATCTTTTGTTCCTTATTACCACTGATATACCCAACCCAACCATCAGAGACCATTTATCATTCTGTTTTATGTACTATTTCTGGATATTCCACCTTATCTGATGTTGGAGCTAACTGTTAATATAAAACAAAGGCTATAAGCTGGGAACATTCTTCACTTGAAAGGATATCCAAATGGTTCTTTGGTTTCTGAACATTGCTTTGCAGGCTGTTTATGATTAAATCTCTTTAGTTTTCACCAAACAAGGCTGAGGTTGTTAAGAACTGGTTATACAATATGCTGAAAGCCCTGATTAAACACAGGGACAACATTTTCTATGAGTGCCATTTTAGACTACAAATCATTTTTAGAGGGGGGGGTGGGATCTATGCAGTTGGTAGAAGTGAGGATAACGAAAGCAGAAAAAGAGAGACTATCTGCCTTCAGCAATAATGCAAACAACAACTGTAAAACTCTAACCTTCTCAAAATAGCTTTGCCAGCAGAACTAATCAAACATATACAACCCATTGTTATAGGGGCAGGGGTCCATATGCAACATTGGTGACCCAGTATTGACTAGTGTCTTGGGAAGCTGGAGGGCTTACCAGGAGATGGACTTGAGCAGCCAGTAGCCAACTTGTCTATTTTAAGCAGGAGGGCATTTTTAGCACAATAATGCTCACTATTGGATTTTAGAGCATTATTAGTGTCTTGCAAATACAGGCATACTTTAAAGTGTGCCAGTTATAATAAGTTTTTATTTTCTGTGTTAGAACAAGGTGTTTCAGATTTAAGGGGGAATTTCAAGACTGATTTGGAGCAGAGAAAAGCCTTATGGCAACTCAGGTTAAATTCTGATAAAGAGCCTGGTTTAAATAATTATGTTAACATAAAGTGTTTTTTGAAAAATTGGAGAGTATATCTGAGAAAGTGAAGCATTTTAAAAGTTTTTTTTCACTTGTGTTTTAATGTGTTTTTAGATAGAGTGTCTTTAAATTGCAATTACTTGTTAAGTGGGTTGATTTTCATTGGATGGCTTTTATATTTAAACTGTTTCTGTTTGCACTAAACAGTCTCTGATGGAAGCGTGGAATAAAGTGTTTTATACACCAAAAAAGATTGTGTTTTCCTTGTGGTCACCTTGTTCCATTGTTTCCTTCTTAGTTGAATTATTTACTGGATTTGGATTTTGGTTGCATTTGTTTTTGGTTATCCAGTTCCATGGCTGACAACAAGAGAAACTCACTTATGGAAGTGAGTTTGCATTCTACACCTGGGGCAATGACAATGGATTGATGGCCCTAATGGTTAAAACCATGAACGAAATTCAAAAAACCATGCAGTTGCTTGTTTTGGAGAGGGTTTCTGCAGCTACAGGAGTTCAGGGGTATTCTAGTTCCAAAGAAGATACTGAGACTGTGATTGACTTTACACTTTTCCCCAGAACAAGGTACTGGTCATGTTACTACCCACAATAGTAAAACTTATGCAGATGTAGCCTCGGTTTTGGGTAATCTATTCAAATAGATCTGAGACTGGATTGACCTAGTTAATCGACCACAGCCCAAGTGATCCAAGTTCAGCTAGTGGCACTGGCATTTGATGGCACAAGCAGGGAGGTTGGGTCATACCTATCCTTGGAGGGAGGGACAGTGGTTGGCAACTGTCTCACACTGTTAAACTGATGATTGGGTCTCCACTGAAAATTGGAGTCCCATCATTATGGGGAGGGGGGCTGGTGCTGTGAGAACATGGGCATAGCCAACCAAGCCAGTTACATTAACCCCTTTTAACAAATGGGGGATAGCACACATGCATAGTCAAGTGTGGATAGCTGGTACTTATGATGATGTAAGTGCTCACATCTCCACTAGGGGTGGAATGAAAAAGTTCTCATTGCTAGGATGCTATCAAGAGAACAAAACACCCTGATGGCTGCCTGGATAATGAACACTTCAGAAAGTGGATGCCTTGGCAAATGGAGACTTTATGTCAATGGGCATATGGGTAAAAATGATAAAAACCTTTTTAGCATAAACCATCATTAGGGAAATGTATCTGTAATTTGCCAGCTTTTTGGGATCATTTCATAGTCTTGGACATACCAAAACTGTAGAGCAAATAGAGGAGGGGAGATGAAGACGATTGTCTTAGATACCATTGAATGATTCTACTATTTCTGAGGTCAGTTCTTATTCTTATAACAAGTAAACATCTGGTTTTAGGCCATCACAGCCAGGTCCTTTGCCTTTAATAGTTTATTTTATTGTTGTTTCTACCTTAGATAGGTTGATGGATGCATTCAGAGTTTGCCTCTTGGAATTTAGGTGTATTGGGGAGCTATATCCTCTGTAGTAGTTTGTTCAACTTATTCTGCCATCCAACAGAGAAGCTAGTAATGTCACCACATGAATTAACAGAAAATGTTTGGAAGAGTTTGTCAGTCATCTTTGGATCTGCAGTTATTCTCAATTTCCTTGATAAATAGATATGATCATCATCTGATGCTTGTGTTGCTTGAACCTTAGGACACTTCACAGTTTGTTGCCAAGTGCCCAGTTTCTGGAGGCTTAAAGCTGTTTAGCTACTCTGCATTTCTTGTGTGCAGAGTATATAACTGGGTCAGGGTCTGTATCACTTTTGTACAACATCCCACAAAGCCGTTATTTTATCTTCTAGTCATTGTGCCACTCGACTCCTTTTTTACTTAGAATTTTCTTGGTCCCTTTACACAGTGTAACTAAAATAATTCAAATGACCAAGAGCAGATGAAAGTTCAATATTTACTTAAAAAGATGATAAGAACCACGGCTGTGGTTATTTCTCATACTAAATATGTTGTTCCTTATTACCACTGATATACCCAACCCAACCATCAGAGACCATTTATCATTCTGTTTTATGTACTATTTCTGGATATTCCACCTTATCTGATGTTGGAGCTAACTGTTAATATAAAACAAAGGCTATAAGCTGGGAACATTCTTCACTTGAAAGGATATCCAAATGGTTCTTTGGTTTCTGAACATTGCTTTGCAGGCTGTTTATGATTAAATCTCTTTAGTTTTCACCAAACAAGGCTGAGGTTGTTAAGAACTGGTTATACAATATGCTGAAAGCCCTGATTAAACACAGGGACAACATTTTCTATGAGTGCCATTTTAGACTACAAATCATTTTTAGAGGGGGGGGTGGGATCTATGCAGTTGGTAGAAGTGAGGATAACGAAAGCAGAAAAAGAGAGACTATCTGCCTTCAGCAATAATGCAAACAACAACTGTAAAACTCTAACCTTCTCAAAATAGCTTTGCCAGCAGAACTAATCAAACATATACAACCCATTGTTATAGGGGCAGGGGTCCATATGCAACATTGGTGACCCAGTATTGACTAGTGTCTTGGGAAGCTGGAGGGCTTACCAGGAGATGGACTTGAGCAGCCAGTAGCCAACTTGTCTATTTTAAGCAGGAGGGCATTTTTAGCACAATAATGCTCACTATTGGATTTTAGAGCATTATTAGTGTCTTGCAAATACAGGCATACTTTAAAGTGTGCCAGTTATAATAAGTTTTTATTTTCTGTGTTAGAACAAGGTGTTTCAGATTTAAGGGGGAATTTCAAGACTGATTTGGAGCAGAGAAAAGCCTTATGGCAACTCAGGTTAAATTCTGATAAAGAGCCTGGTTTAAATAATTATGTTAACATAAAGTGTTTTTTGAAAAATTGGAGAGTATATCTGAGAAAGTGAAGCATTTTAAAAGTTTTTTTTCACTTGTGTTTTAATGTGTTTTTAGATAGAGTGTCTTTAAATTGCAATTACTTGTTAAGTGGGTTGATTTTCATTGGATGGCTTTTATATTTAAACTGTTTCTGTTTGCACTAAACAGTCTCTGATGGAAGCGTGGAATAAAGTGTTTTATACACCAAAAAAGATTGTGTTTTCCTTGTGGTCACCTTGTTCCAGTGTTTCCTTCTTAGTTGAATTATTTACTGGATTTGGATTTTGGTTGCATTTGTTTTTGGTTATCCAGTTCCATGGCTGACAACAAGAGAAACTCACTTATGGAAGTGAGTTTGCATTCTACACCTGGGGCAATGACAATGGATTGATGGCCCTAATGGTTAAAACCATGAACGAAATTCAAAAAACCATGCAGTTGCTTGTTTTGGAGAGGGTTTCTGCAGCTACAGGAGTTCAGGGGTATTCTAGTTCCAAAGAAGATACTGAGACTGTGATTGACTTTTACACTTTTTCCCCAGAACAAGGTACTGGTCATGTTACTACCCACAATAGTAAAACTTATGCAGATGTAGCCTCGGTTGTAAATTGTGGACTGGAACCATTTTCTAGATCGGAAAGGCCAGTTAATATTATTGAAATTAGGTCTTATAAAGAAAATTGAGACAATTTATGTAGGCTTTTGAAGAAATATAAAAGCCTTGATCTTGAAAACAAATATATTTTTACGTTGTATTGACCTAGGAATGGTACCCAAGGGAATAAGATTTTTTTAAATGTCCCAATGGTGTTGAATCAGCTGATGCATTTTTCTCGACACTAAAAGAATTTTTCAACACAGCTGGCTTTAATTTTTTTGAGGTTATTCGTTGAGAACAATAATAAAATAATGGTCAATTTAAAAGAACAAATCGTCAAAATTGACCAGATTATACAAAAGGTCTTCCACACTAGCTTAGGTGAATGAACAGAGTATCGTTCACTGTTTGGGGAAGTCCAAAAACATGAAGAGTTAGTCATTTCACAAAAAAACAAAAAACTCAATAGAGATGCTATTGCATATGAAAATGATTCAGCCTATACAAATTTGGAAAGGAGTTTTAAAGGCAAAAATACATTTTGTTCACAGAATCACCATTGGGTGGGCAATCAAAGTTCTTACTACTTTAAGAAAGCTGCTCATGATTCACATGAGGTTTGTTTGACTCACTCAGAGGAAGTCAGAGGAAGTGATGTCATCAGGACTTCTGTTGCTGAAATTCTGCAGGGAGAAAGTTCCAACATGCCTGGTCTTTCTAAGATTTTAAATTCTAACAAACCAGACACTTCTACAGAGACTGGGGTGAGACAAAAGTTTTTTTTTAATCATGGAAAAGGATGGGAAATCATGGAGAACAAGAGTGAAGACCAAAAAGAAAGAAAGGGTAGCGTCGGACTCTTCAATGGATGATTAGACATGTATATACCTGTTAATGACAATTTAATACAACAAAACATTCTTAATTTGTCTAGTTTTAATATTAATGATGAGCATTTGAAAGTTTTACTATATGGTTTAAGCTTCATTCCTTCTAGGAAAGCTAATGTTGAAGACAGTGTGTTAAATGTAAAAAAGTTTACCAGGTTGTTTAATTTGAATTATGTTTTAAAGGATGTACAGTTGAATGATACCGTTTGTTAAACCATTCAGTTATAATCCCACATTAGTGCACACATTACGTGTTTTTGAGTTGAGTTGTGAAAAACAGATTTGAGAATTTCTAGATTCTAAGTAAAAAACAGAAAACACCACTCACAAGGATGAAGTGTCCACAACGGTAAAAATAATGTATCTCTCAAATAATTCCTGTTGAGACACGCCACGGCAAATAAAAGTAAACTATTTAATATACTCCAGATATAAAAATATACAGAATACAAACAATCAGATCTCGTAAAACACTTAGCGCTTTCACATTTAAAACAAATACTTCTTCAGACTGTTGATCAAAGGAATCAAACGTTAACTTTTAAATCTACACTCATTAACAGCCTGGCCAATCAGTATATGTTGTCAATGAGAAATTACTAATTAAGTTCCCTTCTCATAAAGTGCTAGTGTCATGCAATAAGAAATGTATATATACATAATATAAAAGAACAAAAACTATTTCTTATACCTTATCTAAATATAACAATTTTTTTATAAACTGCTAAATATGTAAATAATAACAACATATTTATAAACCTTTCTGTATGACTGTCTAAAAACTCAAGACTAATGAAACAAACTACTCTCTACATGCATAAAAATAATTCAATTACTCTTTACAAAAAATATATATATAAAAATGTGCATAGAGATGACTCACAACATCTATTAATGGACATTATTTTCGATCTCCAAAAACTCAACTGAATAAAAAACTATTAAAACTAGAAGTGCACTGTAAACTTGTGTATATATATATTTTTTTGCACTACTATGTCTAATGTTGACAGTCTCTAGCTGCCAGAAATAGTTTAAGAGAGACCCTATCGTTCAGGCCAACAGATTTATCTGCCTGTAACTTCATTATCCATCTAGCTTCTCTTTGTTCTGTATAGTTTCTGTAATTTCCTAACCTACTATTTCTCTTAATTATCTCTATGACAGTAAATTTAAAGCTATGTGTAGTACCAAGGGTAAGGACATGTTTAGCTATAGCATTACTCTTATCTTCCTTACTGACTGCATATATGTGTTCTCATTTTCTTTCACGTAGTGTTCTGTTCATCTTACCTATGTAGAAGCTACTGCAGGCTGTGCAAGTAGCTATATATATCACACCCCTACTCTTGCAGTCTGCATGAAAATTAAAATTATATCTCCATCCTGTGTCTGGATATATAAAATGGTCTCTGCCTGACATATAGCTACATTGATTGCATGACCTGCATGAAAAAGTGCCTTTCTTGTCAGAAATATCCATTGTTGACTTTGTATTCTCATAACATAACATTCTTTTCAATTTTTTTGTATTCTTATAGGTGTAACTTGGCCTTGATCCTACTATTTTTTCTATCCTGGTATCAACTGTAAGAATATTCCAATTTCTCAGAAAAACATCTCTGATTCTTGCATTATTATTGGTATATGGTATAACTATTCTATTAAACTTCTCTCTATTATTTGATCTTACTTAGATATCTTCATCACCATTTCTCCTATGTATAAATGGCTTCCCTATAGTATCTCTTTTCCCATGATTTCCTTGTTCCAGCATCACTGTCTCATTTTGTTTATATCATCTTACTTGAAACTCATTCTGTAACATATCAATGGTGTTCTTAAAGTCATTGTCATTACTCGTGAGTCTGGGCGCTCTCAACATTCGACCCTTGACTATATTTCAATAAATGTGAGGAGGATGCATGCTGGTGGCAATGTGTTCCTCCTACATTTCTTCCTATATAACTGTGTTTCTATGTGTTGTCCTTCTTTCAATAGCAGCACATCTAGAAGCTATTTGGTCAGTTGACCATTTTCCTGTGAAAGACAGAAAATCAGTTGACCCATTAATATATCTATTGAAGTTTTGAAGTGTCTCAGTACTGCCCTTCCAAATTAAATAGATGCCGTCAATGAAACATCTGTACAACTGAATATTATTACCAAAATACATTGTTCTGATAATGTATGTGTACTCCCAGTATGCCATGACTATGTTGGCATAGGAATTGGCACAGGGAGTGCCCATGGCAACTCCCTTCTGTTCCATATAATACTGTTCATTGTATACAAAAACATTATTTCTCAAGACTATTTCCATCAGCATAGCACATCTTATTATTAGTTCTCTAGGCATCTCTTTCTCTATCAGATAAAGTCTCATATATTCTATGCCTGTGTCATTTGGTATGGAGGTAAACAGAGAACCGACATCTAACGTTATCATATACTCTGGTTCTTCTTCATTGTCTTGAAACCTATATTCACTTAGGCTTTCTATGAAGTGTTGGGTATCCCTTACTACTGTGTCTGTCTTTTCTACAACATTTCTGAGGTGTTTCTCAATATATACTGATATTGTTGCTGTTAGCCAGCCTTTACTGGATACAGTTGGTCTCATGGGTGGATTCTCAATGTCTTTATGTACTTTGGGTAGTCCCCTGTACGTTGGTATTGTAGGTGTTTCTATAAGAAAATATTTATACAAATCGAAATCTATAACCTTACATAAGAATAAGTCCTAGATCTCATCATGTACTCCATTTATAACTTTACTTAACTGTGTTAAAGTTAGTGCTGCATATGTCACTTCATCTTGTAAAAGTTCTTTCATCTTATGTTCATATTTACCTGGGTCTAGAATCACCACCGCTCCGCCTTTATTGGTGGACCTTATCACTATATTATTATTGGCTTGTAGTTCTTTAAGAGCCTTTTCTTTCTCTCTGTTTAAATTGTGAAAATCACCTCTGTTTTACTAATGTTACTTTCTCTATAAAGTGCTAGCAGATCCCTTTCACATGCCTTTTCAAAGGTTTCAACTAGCGGGTTCATTGCTGGCATATAAGTGGAAGGTTTCTTAAAGTTAAAACTAGTGTTGTAATTCATGGTGCCCTGATACTGTCCATCACAAAAACTTAATTTTAAATTAACATTTCTTGTGAGCATTTTAAGATCTACTAAAAAGTCAGTGCAGTCTACATTTTTTGCTGGTATAAATGAAAGTCCCTTATTTAACAGCTTTGTCTCATATGCTGTCAATTCATAACTAGAAATATTTATAATTAGTTCAGACTCACTGGTTTTAATGTCGTTTTTTGAAATTCTAGTCTCTCCTCTGGAAACTTTCGTTTTCGTTGATTCTGTTGTGGAGACCATGTAGACTTCCGATCCGCTCATATAGGTAGCAGAAAAGGATGGAAAACAGCCAAGGTGGAAGTGGATACTTTCTTTTTCGAAGATGTCTCTTTATTGTATATATCATGGGATAAAGCATTAACATTGCTTGTTGATGGTTTGTGGGAAAAGTCACTAATTACAGCACAGTTATTTTCCGTTATCTCTATTTCTCTTCCAGGTACTACATCCTCCCCTCTCGTAGATGACTCTGCTGACGTAGGCAAAGGGGCGTGTACTCTATTAGAGCGTCCTGCCTGAGGATTATGTGTAGTTGTTTGGTTTCTCTCTGTAGCTCAGACACAGGATGGAGATATAATTTTAATTAAAAAAAAAAAAAAAAAAAAAAAAACAGTAGAAGGATGTTCCAATTTAGCTCGCTCAGCAAAATACAACTAAAAACAAAAGATAAGCGATGCTCCACACTGTAAAACTTGACTGAACAATTTATTTAAGACTATGATAGCGACAAAACAACAAACAGAAATACAGAGGACAAGCGCTTTCAGCTATTAAAGGCTTCTTCAGATCCACCCTTCTACTGTTTTTTAGGTTTATAAACATGTTGTTATTATTTACATATTTAGCAGTTTATTAAAAAAAATTTATATTTAGATAAGGTATAAGAAATAGTTTTGTTCTTTTATATTATGTATATATACATTTCTTATTACACAACAGTAGCACTTTATGAGAAGGGAAACTCAATATTGACAACATATACTGATTGGTCAGGCTGTTAATGAGTGTAGATTTAAAAGATAACCCTAAGACACATAAGAGCTTAACAGATCCCTCTTTTAGACTGATAGTTTCAGCTCTGAATTATATAACAGAGGGAATTTCATTAGTAGTAGACTTGATGTTAAATCCATTAGTGTAGAAAATGTCATCTTATTTAAAAGACTCTTGGGATTTTCTGAATAATTTTAGAAGTTTCACTCAGGTGTTTAGGTTTCACCCACACAGGATCATAGATTCATAGGTAGGTACTAGGCTATCAGCTCAAGGGCCTATGTAAGCCTAGCCAGCAAGGTTTCATAGGTTACTCCACCCAAGAAAGTTATTTTCCTGTGTCACTGTCGAGCAGAGACACAGAAGTGATCCCCGGGGTGTATTTCCTATTTCCTATCCACTCATCAAGATTTTTCTTGAAGAGCGCTAATGAAGAACTTTGCTTGACATAGATGGGTAGCTTGTTCCAGAGTATAGGAAGTCTCTGGGACAGGAATCTATCCCTCCAGTGTGTCCTGTTTATTGTGGTGACAAGGTTTAGGTCCCTAGAGCGTGTAGCTCGAAGGGATTGGGATTTCTTTAGGTGTAGCATGTCAAACAGCTCTGGGTTTGACATAGCTTTATATGTTAGGCAGAGATCACCTTGGAGTAGGCGATATGCTACGGAGTAAAGCTGGAGTTTTTTGAGGCGGTCAGTGTAGGGCATTTGTAATTTGTAATGTTTACTATTGATGTAATATCTTTGTTCACATGCATTCCACATCATACAGGAATTGAATGTGTCAGGGTGTACTTGAATAAATACTCTGAGTTTTCTATTGCTGAAGTTAATATTTGTTGTGAGTCATTGAATGTTTTACTCAGTAATAATTATTTTTTATTTAACAGAAAATGTACAGGCAAACCAGAGGAGTAGCCATGGGCTCTCCTGCGGCTCCTTATTTTGAGAATATGGTAATGGGTTGGTGGGAGACTGTAGTGTTGGAATCCCTTATGACAACTTATCAAGTACAGTTTTTCGAAAGGTTTGTAGATGACTTGCTTTTTGTTATTACTGGAGATGGTAACAAATTACAAGAGTTTATTAAGAATTTAAACTCTAAGTCTGAGTTTTTACAATTCACTTTAGGTGATGTAGGAACCACTGTTAATTTTTTGGAGGTAACATTAAAATGGGACACTAATAAAGACAAGTTTGTCAGTAATATACATTGTATGAATACTTTTACAAATATTTCTTTACATTACTCTGGTTTACATCCACGATTCATGAAAAACAATATACCTAAGGGGCAATTCGTTTGAGCTTGCCGGATGACTAGTGAAACTGAGCATTTAGTTAAAGAAATTGATTTTATCATCTCTCAGTTTGTTGCTAGGGGATATGATGGAAGTTTTTTTAAGGGAACAAACTGAATTTGTATTGGGTCGAAGAGAAACTCATTATCCAGCTATTATATATATATATATATATATATATATATATATATATATATATATATATATATTATTTTTTTTCTTTATGTAGAAATTAAACAAGTGAAAGTTTTGCCAAAATTAGAACAGCTTCCCTTTTTCAGACTCATGAATCAATAAAAATAATGAATAAAGTTTTCAATGGCCTCAAGGCTCAAAGTGTTCTGTACAATTTTATATCAAGCACTTACATTCTTTTTATGACAGTTTAATTCAAAATAACCATGAATTTGATCATTTTCCACTTAAATAACATGAGTCACATGATAACCCCAATAATTATGATTAATAATTATATAAAATATAATTTGCAAAATTATATTATTGATGTAAAAAATACAATTTTATAACAGCATGCTTACTAACATCTGATGATTGTATGGAATTAATTTACATTTGCTACTCATGTTCCTTTTTCTGTAAATTAAAAAGTTTATGTGTCTACCCCTTTCACCTTGCTGGATAATATCTATTATAAAAAGAGCTACTTAAAAGAAAAAAAATACAATATTAATTTTACACTGTTTGTAGTGGGCATTATTAGTGTTACTATTCATAACTACATACAGATGTTCATAAATTTATTTTGGCAGTTTCCTAGTTGTTCCTTTACATAGGAGCTTCCAAAAATAAGACAAGTTGCTCTATATACTACATTTTGTGAATTAGATTCATACTTATTCTTTACTGCAAATGGTTTATCTATGTGACTTAAAAATGGACTGTCATACACAAACATACAATATTTACAGAGAGCATACTGCGGTGGTGGTGCTGCGGTAGCGTTGTCGTCTCACAGTTAGACATTGCCCGTTCGATTCTCAGTTAGAGCGTCTTCTGTGTGGCGACATGTGTGAATGGGCGTTCCTTCATTGGAGGTTGTGCGTTAGGCCCAGCAAGCCAGCACGTAAAACTCTACTGCCAATCATTAGCGGACCTGAGTTCTGCTGTGGCGACCCCTAACCGGGAAAAGCCGAAAGAAACAAACAAAATATTTCTTGATTGCTTCTTTAGATGGCACATGCCTTTCTGTTTTATTGGCTTCCATTTCAAATATATATTTAAAACTTAATATGTTCTCACAAACAAAAGCTGTTTTGAGTCACAGTGTCTGAGACAAGTCATGGTTACTTTACAAAATCTTCTAGTTACTTGTAATAATAACCTTTATGTGCATAGTGCCAGTACTATTTTCTATGATCAGTTTACGTGTATCTATCAACCAGAAAGTTTAATTCTAATGTTATTATCTATACCTATCTTCTAAACAGGCTGATAAATATTTCTTCTATTGTTGACAGTTTCCTTAATCAGTTTTTTCTCTGTGTAGCCTGTCTCTACAGATAATTCCTTCAACAATTCAAGTTTATTATAAAATGGTCATCTGTAGTGAACTTTGAAAACTTGCCTAATTATTTTTCACACTTTTTTACTTAATGGGGTCTGGGTTACAACTATATGTATGTAGATAGTGTTTACTAAATTCTGTTTTCTGTAAATACTAGACTAAAATGTTTCAATGCTACTGTCAAACTTTAACTGAATTTCTAGATGGACTACCTGTTCTGATGAGTGGGGTCATGGTGAACATTAAAAAAGAAGTACAGTGATTTATCTCACCAATAAATTCACTCAAAGTAGCATCATCTCCTGACAAAAAAAAAAAAAAAAAAAAAAAAAAGAAATTGACTTTCATAATCCTTTATAATGCCATCTATTTTACAGATCCATGTGTTCTACCATTCAGCCATTATAGTGTTAGCAAAGGATGGTGCTTCTGTAGCCCTCCTTCCATTCATTGTTACTCCAATTATTTGCCCTAAGGTGTTATCTCAAAATAGTTTTTAAGTATCAGTTCCAGTAACACACAGTGTACATGGATCTCACTGTTATAACTTCAACGTTTGTGCCCAAAATATTCTGAATATTTCTAAACCATCATCATGTGTATTATTTAATATAAAGAACTCACATCAAGTCACAAAAGTCAAATCAAAATCTAATAAACTCATTTGCAAATGTTATCTTTTCTAAAAAGTGCCAAGAGTCTTGTACATGAGAAGAGTTTATCTGTATCAGTAGGTTCAATGTTTTATCAACATAAAAGAATAATGCCTTTGTTTTTCATCCAGAAGAACTTACAATCAGCATAAAATATAGATAAGCACAGAGCAAACTTGCATTTAACTTTAAAATTTACCATTAAAGGTTGATCAGTACAGATTTTTTATACCTCATGGTATTACAAAAAATATTGCAACTCTTGTATTTTCCAATTTCAGAAGATTTAGGTTTTTATTTTTTTATTTTTTTTTTAATTGAGCTATGTATTAATTGGGAAAGTCTACTGGACAAAATGCCCCTTTCAAGGAGCAACCCGGGAGCACATAATAAGCAACTGGAGGTAGAAGGAATCAAACCCTGTACCCCTAACTACAGGAAACAGTTTTTTAACATCTCAGAGCTTTAGAACCCTCCACTAACTATAAGACCTCTGATAATATTAGTTTCAAACAGCTAAAGATGTCTACAATCTATATATTTGTAAGCCATATTTACTTTTCTTTGGAATACAGTTTCATAAAAAGTTTCATCTTCCAATATAAGGAGGATATTTTCTTTATAGGCCTGCTGGGACATCACTATTGTTTCCCCAGCTTTATTCACTCTCAAAAATTTTTTACCCAAACTGTCAAAAATAAAAAGTTCTTATCTATTCAAACTATAATATTTTTAACTGGTGGCTTGTTTAATAGTTCTGTAATTTACCTCTCACATACTGACTCAAACACTTGCAAAGTAAGTGCTAATGTAGTGTTTGGAGTTATGCTTTTTTATAATATATTACTAGCTACTCTCCTTTAAAGTATTTCAACAACAAAAAAATGAGGTTCAACTTGTATGTGTAAAGTTTAAGGTTAGTTATAACTTTCACTGCATGAACCCTTCTCACAGGAATAACTTTGCTCATAGCCATCTGCAGTTCAAAGTCACATCATAAACACCTCTCTTCCTAGAAGAATAATGGCCCTATTATTCCAAACCATTGTAACTATCAGCTATAATACATTGTGCCAAAAACAGTACCTGTCAGGTGACCACAGGCAACCATTTAGAAAATAAAAGCAAATTATATCCTGCCTTTGTTATGTTACCTTACTCACCCTTCTTTAACTTATTTATTTTATTAATTTATTGCTTTTATTTCCTGGAAAAGTTCAACTGGGCACAGCTCCCATTTTCAGCAGAGGCCTAGGAGAAATACTTCATTTTACAGAATGAGTAGAAGGCAGTTAGATAAGATTTAAATAATGAATGTAGATACATACATACATAGTATAGCAATGATATGACAGTTTATCATAAAATAATAAAGCTATGTACATAGAATAGCATATGTACATACACATAATAATAATATAACAGTTAATGAAAATATGAAAGGAAAAACAAGAATACAGTAAAATATTAGTTAACATCAAGCTTATAAGAGTCTAGACGTTTTCAAATGGAATCAGCTGTAAATAAATACTGAGTAGGAGTCAGTGAAGTAATTACAGTATGAAGATGGTTAGAAATTATGGAGTATTGAGAGTTTTGTTTTATTGGGGCTGAGAATCAGTTGGGAGTTGGTGGGCCATGCTTCTACAGCTAGGAAGGATTCCTGGGTAATGATGTTGAGGTGCTGTAATGAGGGGGATACATTAGAGTTGCCAACTTTTCATGTCAAAAATTCTGGACATGTACGTGAAAGCAAAATGCATGTAATTTTGATACCCCTGTCCACTCCCACACAGCCATTCCAGTGTCCCATTACTTGAATATTTCTCCATTTCTTCCTAGTTTCCATAAACACTGTTCAAATTCCCAGTGTGCATACCGTTTTCTGAAATGATTGCAGAAATTTGGATTTAATTTAAAACTTTTATTTCAAATTTAATAGCACAAACTCTGATAGACATTTGCTAAACAAAGTAATACAGTTTCACAATGAAAACAGACTTGGCATTAAAACTTGTCTGCCTTTGAAACTCACATTCTCTGAAACAGCATTGAAACCTGCATTAAAAAATGCATCTGGCCAGTGGTGGATTAAGTTTACTTTTGGGCTATTTTCAAATCATAAGCCCCTTGCACACACTTTTAGGACCATGCAAAACTACTTTGATTCACCTTCCCAATTGTAGTAAATTATAATATATAATAATCAATTTATTTTCCTTGCATAATACAGCAACACTTGTTAGAGCTTGTTTTAAATGTATAGTTTTGAACATTTTTCCAGTAAGCAATGAAACAAAACATATGAACCAATAATGACAAAACTGTCCAACTGAGAACATTTCAACCATAAAAGTCCACTCAAACTTCTGTCATTACAATCCACCAATATTAGTCAATATCCACAATCTCTGCAGAAGTAAAGGTCATCTGAATAATTTCACATTAAAGAGATCTGTAACTAATGAAAAGGTTGCTATTAGCAAACAACTTTATATTTTAGAGTTTCATCTACAAATTCAGTGCCTGCTGCCCTTGAAGAATAAATTGCCTAAGTTACATTAAAAATGATAAGCTCGTAATGTTGCAATAAGGAATGGATGGCAAACTGAAAACAGGTTTATTAAAGTCCCTAAGAAATATTGACGTCTACAGAAGTACTTGATGGTTTAGATAAAAGGTAATCCGCTATCCTGGAGAAAATCTTGTTTATCTACACTGAAATTCAAGTCTGAGAAGTGCAGTACTTGCACAATTTAGTTTATTTCAAACAAAACAAAGCAAACAAAAGAATGAACTACAACAACCTAGCAGGATTCAGCACAATACATATTTTTTTATTTTTTATTATTTAACATTTGTTGACCGGGAAAGTCCGACTAGGTTCCACAAAGCCTGTTTTCAGCGGAGGCCCGGGGAGAAATGCTCCAGATGCATGCCTGCAATTCTTTTTTCATTCCATTTGCATTAGTTTCCATAAAATATCCCAAATACCAAGCATCTTTGCCAGCTGTTGTCACAAAGTAATTCAAAAAGCCTCTGCTATAGGGAAACATTTTTCAGTGCTGAGCATTTACAATACAACACATTTTTTGGTTCAGTAGAAGTGATGAAAGATAACTTATTTTGGTGTGCTCTACTTCCCTCCCAGTGCAGAAAAGTATATACTTTTAGATTTCTTAATAAGCATCCAGAAAGGGGGGTTATCTAATGTAAACAATGTGCCAACTGAGATCTCAACACAATAATCCCTTCACCTTGAAAAGCAAATAAAAGACTGAAGGCAAATTTATTTATTTTTATTTTATTTTACATTTGTTGACCGGGCTAGTCTGGCTGGATACATGTCCATTTTCAGCAGAGGCCCGAGGAGAAAAGCTCCACTAATTACTAAGTACATTACATAAAAAATCATTACTTCTAAGAAATAGCTAAGTTTGGAAGTCAAAAAGACCATCCAGAGGGAAGGATAATTTTAAAGAGAGACATATATACCAAATGCAGTTCATTACATATTTGCATTACATATTTGCAATTACTTATTAGCAATTTTACATAAATGATGCATAGTTAGAATTAGAACAGTTAAAGGAGGGGAGGAAGAGACAAAAATAGATAAGAAATGTGCAAAAGAAAAGGTTAATCAGGTGCACTGCAGGAACAAAGCCAATGTTTAGGTAGAAAAGTTTAATTTTCTGTTTGAATAGAGGCAGGGATGTAGTCAAGGTTATGTCACTAGGTAAGAGATTCCAACTTCTACCTATAGTGTTAGTGAATAGAGAACCACCTGCTGTATTGTTTACCTTTATTGATTTTGTCATGATTTTACTAGAGGAGCGAAGTGAGTTGAGATTGTTGTAAGGGATTAGAAGTTGAGAGATTATCGGGGTGTTGTCAGGAAGGTGTAGTATGTTGTGGGCTATAGTGAGTTGAGGGATTATTAGGTAGTTTTGAAATTCGAGCCAGCCAAGTTGTTTTAGGTTTGTACAATGGTGGGTCCTAAAGGGGTTACCAGTGGCGAAGCGAGCTATGTTGTTATAACAGGTTGCAAGTTTATTAAGATTGATTTTCTTAAGGTTTGTATAAATGGGGGAAGCATATAGGAAAGTAGATAGGAGATGAGATTGTGCAATTTTGGTTCTAGTTGCTGGGGTTAGAAAAGGTTTGATGCGATATAGGGATCCAAGTTTTTTGTTAACAATCTTGATGGTGTTGTTAATGTGCTGATCGAAGGAAAGATTATTGTCAATGGTATTGTCAAATGTATGTATTAGCCATTTATACAGCTTCCTAAATGCTAAAAAGCTGTGTAATGATGAAGCTGCCAGGCGATTAGTTAACCTTTAGCAGTTCACATAGGAATAAACAGAAGTTAACATTGTGTCAGATCTGGAATATCGGGCCTACTCAATATGAATATCAAGAAAGTGACATGAAGGGGAACAGCCCGGGTGGCTACATAGAAAAGCACACAAACACAGGCATGTTAACCACAGTATATGATATCTGCATGTGAATTAGTCTGCTGAGTTAACAAGGTACACAGGTCAGTAAATTGGTCTAAGAATCCATTTCAGCCATGCCCCAGGCTAAATAAGCAGATAAAAAAGAATGTTGGCAGCTGTATTACATATAGTTAATTTACAACTGATTTAACATGCACAGAAATAAACCTTCTATCTAAAGTATAGAGCTATATAAGTAGCAATATACAATAACTAAATTATATACATTTATGGAATAAAATATTTACAATGTCATATGATAGCATGGGAATCACGAGTGAGTTATGTAGTCAGCTTTGCCCCCCTTGTACCACTTTAGCAATGGGTGCTAACCCTATAATGCTGCCCCTTTCTTCAATCTTAACCCTTCACCTTACATTCATTAAATCCATCCTGTAACACTGCCACTACACAAGACACACTTGGACACACAAATTATACTATATCTTATCTACTAACCTAACCCTGACGCTAACCCTAAAATACAGAAACTCGCACACAAATATATAACACCTATCTTTTACTCATCCATGATCCTAACTCTACCTCACATACACATGCAGAAACACTGTTACCCCTCCAGCCTCACTTACCTATATGAGGGTTACACAATATCAACATTTCCACTGTGTGGCTATCCGTACCTTTGACATTAAACCACACCCCCTGTGTTTGCTGAAGAAACAGTATTTATCAAAAGCACGGGGAACCCATATATATATATATATATATATATATATATATATATATATATATACATATGTATGTATGTATGTATATATAATATTTATAACTATCTGTTAGTATTTGATGCAACTTGATTTGATTAGTACAACAGCATCCTCAGGCTTGTCACACTTGTACTTTTGGATACATTACATTTGTATAGCACCATTTACTAATATTTGTCAGAAGTCTGTGACTACATCTGTCACCAGAAATGAATTCACTCACAAAAAGAAACATTTAAAAGACTTCTTTGATTACATTAAATGATTAAGTCCCCACCAATAATACTGAAATGCAAAATTAAGTGCAACAAAAATATTCTACTTAATCACTTAGTGAAAACATGAGTAAAACAGCATCATACCTAAAAACAGTATCCTAATTTAGTAGCCTTCTGTTTCAAAATACATTTAATATTCATGGAGTCATTCAGACCTAGTATCTTTATTGCTTGCAACACTAGCCACCAACATGGCTACTTAATATCCAGTAACAGTACTTTGAAATATTACTGTATAGCTAGGAATTCCACATTCTATTTCCTCTATATATGCAAACAGACTGTGGAATGAGTAGGTAAAACTGCAACATTTCATAAGTACCTGAACCAAATTTGAAACATGTCAATTCGTGGTCCACTGCACAGTTTAAATGTCTTCAAGAATTGAAATTCCATGCACGTGAAAGACAAAAATGTAAACAACCAGTCACACAGATGCAGAAGACTGCTTTACTCTTCTGCGTCTGTGTAAGACTGAATGCAAAGGGTGTTCTTAAAGAAGAACACCCTTAAAAAAAAAATATATATATATATATATATATATATATATATATATATATATATATATTTTTTTTTTTTTTTTAATTAAAAGAGAATGAATCTCCTGACATTTTTTTCAGGACAATATGCTGTTCTTTCCATTTTCAGGACAGTGTCCCTTAATTCTGGATAGTCTAGAAAAATGTTGGACAGTTGGCAACCCTATGATGCACATATTAGTGTAGAGTCATCTGCATATTGAATAACTGATGCATGAAGAGTGGAGGTCTGGAGATAGTGAATAATGAAAAGAGTAGAGGTCCAAGGATGGAGCCTTGAGGGACCCCTAAGGACACAGGGAGAAGAGACGAGAGGTGGTGTTGCCACCGGACAGTCTGCTGATGTCCTGACAGATAGCTTTGGAACCAAGTGATTGAAGAGCTAGAAAAGCTGAAGGAGGATAGCAAGTTGAGTAGTTTATTGTGATTTACCATATCAAAGGCCTTGGATAGATCCAGAAACATGGCAGATACATAATGACCATGGTTTCTGAAGTGGTTGACTGTATTTGTGAAGGCCATTAAGGCTGTTGCAGTACTATGGTAGGGGCAAAAACTGTGTTGTGTGTTTGATAAGAGATTATGTGTGAGAAGGTAATCCATGAGTTGAGTATGGATGACTCTCTCAAGGATTTTAGATAAGGGTGACAGGATGGCGATTGGACGATAATTAGTAAATTCTGTGGAACTGCCTCCTTTGTGTAAAGGAATGATATAGGAAATCTTCCAAATGGTGGGTACTAAGCCCTTAGATAAAGATATATTTATGAGTATGGCTACAGGGTATGCAACAGCATCTGCTGCAATTTTGAGAAAGTTCGCTAGGAGGTAGTCTGCAGCTAGGGTGGTTGGTTTGAGTTTATGGAGTAGTTTTTTATGGTAGCTACAGACACCCTGTTGTAACTTGAATTGGTTAGGGCACCTTTGTGGGGTGCTGCGGAGCTGGGGGGCAGAAGTGGTAGAGTCATTGGGAATGCTAAGAGAATTTGCAAGGGACTAGATAGTGTCAGTAAAATATTTATTAAATTGGGTTGCTTTATTGTCAGAGCAGGTAGAAAAGGCAGGGGTGAGGGTAGTTGAATTTACCTGGTGAAAGTATATTATTGACTGTGGCCCATAATTTCTGTAGACTATTGTGGTGTATTTGTTGAATGTTGTGGTAATATCGGATTTTATCTAGTTTTACAAGTTTTTTTGCTTTGTTTCTGAGTTCCAAAAATATTTATCTTGTGGTTTGGATTTTGTTTTTCTGAAATTGTTCCCAGGCCTTATCTCTTGCTTTGATTACGGATCTTCATTCTTTGCTTACCCAGGATGCAAAATTGTTTTTCAGTCTAATAGTTCTAGAGGATGCCTGACAGTTTAATATGTCTAATAAGAAGTTATTGAAGGAGTTGACAGCCTCATCAAGGGGTAGCTCTCTGAGTGTTTCCCAGTTACAGCTCTTCAGAGCAGAGATGAAGTTATTTGGGTTAAAGTTTTTTTATTATTATTTCTGATTGTATGGTAGATTACTTGGTGTCTTTGTTGACTACAAGTTCGTAACAGAAAGGTAGGCTGGTGGTCACTCAGACCATCAGGAAGACAACCTACCTGAGAGGAGAGTGAGGGGTTATTGACTAGAGTCCAATTGAGGATGGATTGGCATTTTGAAGTTTTATCAGTCCTTGTGGGTGATGAGATGAGTTGGGAGAACCCATACAGGTTAACATGGGATGTTGGATTCTCAGAAGAGCAATCTAGCCAGTTGATGTTGAAATCATCCATCAGAACTGTCTCCTGTGGAAGAGAGTTTGATGTCTAGTGAAGAATGTGTTCTAGGGTAGGGATATTATTTCCTGGTGGAACATATAACCACCGATGATGTTAATGTTTTTTTGGGGGTTGAGTTTTAGCTTGGTGAGGATTATCTCAGCATTGTCAAAGTGAGGGATACTAGGTTCACCCCCACCCTTTTTGGATTTCCTGTCCTTGCAAAGGATATTATAACCTGGGGGTAATATTTCATTACTGTTTATGTTGGGTTTTAGCCAGGTCTCTGTTAATATTACTATTTCTGGAGAATAGAGGGATAGTAAGGCATGCAATTCATGAACCTTTTTTCCAATACTCCTAGCATTCATATTAAGGAGGAGAAAGGAGGTTTTGTTTCTGTTGTGAAGTATGTTACAACTCAACATGTTATGGCTGTTGATGGTATTTGGTAGGGGTGTGGGACCAGGGTTGGTATGGATGTCTCCAAAACAGATTAGTTGTTTATAAAAAATATATAAATAAATTTATATAATCTATATTATAAATACATTTCTCCAAGTCTTCTGTGTTTCTAATACCATGATGAGAATGGACCCCATTCCCAAGTAAAAGTATGATTAAAGTTCATGAAATTAATATTGTTTCAGTCTTTGAACTTAGCAAAAAGTACTCTTCACAGCACCAGCAATGTGCCCAGTAATGACTCCTCCTGCAATTCATACAGAGTTAAATGTATTCGTAACATATCTAAGTATGACTGTAAATTCTTTTTTATGAGCCCCATTGCTTCTACTGCTATTGGAACTGTTTGAGTATCCTTCTTCCATATTGCCCTCATTTCTGTCTGCAAATCTTGGTATTTTATAACTTTGTGTCTCTCTGTATGTAAGACACTGCAATCACTGGGTGTAGCAATTTCAGTGATCAATAAAACTTTTGTCTTCTTTTCATGGACTACTATATCTGGTTTTCTCACATATATTTTTTTATTGTCTTTGCAGCCATGTTTGGAAGGAGTTTTATTTCTCGATGCGCCCGTTTTACAAAACAGACATTTGTCTGTTTCTCTGACATGTTCAATGGACTTTGTAAACCAATGTGTATGTAGTCCACTATCATGGGTTGCCAGTATTAAGCTTTGTCTTTTGCTTTAAATTCACCTCTCTTTAACTCTTCCTGCACATACTTCTCAACTGTCCAGATTTTTGCAGAATGTCCAGATTTTCACCTTACATTTTTGGCCTTTTCCTCATAAAATTTTTGTTTCCTGGCAAATCATTTGCAAATCATTGAGGCATGAAGTCAGAAAATAATGATAGGCATTTGAGTTTCATATTTCATACCCTTCAGAAAATTCATGCTAATGCAAAACCTGTTATTGTATCAACTTTTGAAGTTTGTAAGAGCAATATTTAGAAATTGTCCCTATTTGTGGTCCTTTGTCCCCCCATTATTTATGGCTTTGTCCAGATTTCTTGTTTTAAGAGGTTGAGAAGCATGTTCCTGCATCAGATCCTAATCGACATGAGGTTTCGGTATTTGCAACTATATTTATGCATTCTCCATATTTCTGGCCTTCTCATCTGACCATTCACCATATATATATATATATATATATATATATATATATATATATATATATATATATATATATATATATGCTTCCATTCCTGCTTGACACCAATATCCTTCTGTTAAATTAAGCAGGGAAGTTATCTTAGACTTGTTTTCCTTATGTTTTAATACTTTCACTATGTTAGAATCTTTGGAGTTCAGCAGATATGTATGCAGTCTTATGATTGCAGATCTATACATGTAATCAGTTTGGAGGAGGCCCATACCTTCTTCAGAACGGGGAATATATAGTCTTGGTATACACTGATTTTTATAAATCATTTGAAAAGCATGAAGCATTTTTCTTGTTTTCCTGTCCATCTGATCCAATACCTTTTGAGGCCAGTCAGTCACTCCAAAACTGTAAGTTAGAACAAGTAGTAAATTGGTTTATAGCTTGGGTTTTGTTTTTAGATATCAGGGCTATTTTCAGTATTAATTTTAGTCTTCTAAAATATTCCTTATGGAGATTTATTTGTATTTGTTCATGTTTTATTGTTAGTCCTTTATCGGTTCCAAAATATTTATACACTGCCTCCAGCTCATGTTCCTTTATATCACATTCCTATCCCAGACTGATATTTTCTTGGTACTGCAGCTTTCCTGCTTTAAAGGTTGCTTTTGCACATTTATGAAGACCAGATATTATTTTGTCATCTGAGAAAATTTTGACCACTTGCAGTTGCACTTTCAGTTCCTCATCTGCTGAACTATACAGTTTTAAATCATCCACAAAAAGAAGATAAGAAATTGTTACACTTTGTTGTTTTCTGGGAGCCAGATTTTAACCATGACCTAAGTAGACAGCTTAATGGGTTAAGGACAAGACAAAAGAGCAGCTGTGGAATATCCCCTTTAAATTTGTCCTTTATCATGGTTTAGTTGCAAAATGGTTTGCCAGTGCTTCATGCTCACTGTAATATAATTGACCAATTTGGGGGGTATCTTATACATTTGTAAGCACTCATTCATCCATGAATGTGGCATGCTTTCAAATGCTTTTTTGTAGTCTATCCATACCATACTTAGATTCTTCCCCTTTTTACAATTCTCCATTAAGAATTTATTTAACAACAAATGATTATTTATTCCACATGACTGTCATTTGTTACCCTTTTGTTCTATTTTCACAATTGAGTTTTCTTCTATATGACTATAAGCTCTGTCAGCATCTATTCCAGTGTATAGATTGCACATCTTTGGAAGGCAAGTTATTAGTCTATGGTTTTTTAGGATATCTTGCAGGTTCATTCTTAAGGAGGGGTATTGTTTTTGCTGTTGTCAACCAGGCTGGTGTCTTTTTAGGGTGGGAATATAAATAGTTCTAACTCCGGACCAAATCTTCATGTAAAGATGTTAATACTTTCAGCCAGATATTAGGTACTGCACCTGGGCCTGGGTTTTTCCATTTAGGAGTTTTTGTTAATTTTGTTTCAATTTCTTTGGCTGTTACTTCATCACATTTGATATCCTGTACATTTGAACTTCTTACTCTCTCTTTTACTTTTTCTATCCGTTTGACATCTTTCTTATGTTCCACAGGATTTTTACAGATATTTCATCAAAATGTGTTTATTTCTTCTTTTTCTTGGTGGTGTTTCTATTCCTTTTGCCATGCTTCCCAATTCTCTATAAAAAGTTTTTTGCTTATCTTGTACTTTTCCTTTTTATTTATCTGCATATCTTCTAAGTATTTCTGCCTGCAATGGTGTACAATAGATCCTGAGTTGTTCTGAAAATGTGCATTGCTTTTATCATGTCTATCTTACTGAGTATTCTTGTTTATCTGTTCCTTTTTCTGTACTCTTCTAACAGTGACACTTCTTATCTTAATTGTTTTATAATTTTCTCTATTCGATATCTTCCATAATGGCATCTGATTTCTCCCCTTTCTTTCCCTTACTGCACTGTATTATTGTTTTAAGACTTATCTGTTATTAATTTAGCTGCACAGTAATATATACTATTTACTTCTGTTGTATTACATACATTTCTTTCTTTTTTTTTTTTTAAAGAAGTTTATTGTTTTTAACATACAAAATAAATATCATAACAATTTTATACAAGCAATTAAAATAGAAATAGTTATAACATTCAATAAAATAACCAAAGTATTTACAAAGACATCCACTACAAATCAAATCAATTGATTAAACTATAATGTCATGCTATTGAGACTAAGATTTTTTTAACAGGTTTTGTAAAGTATCCCATATAATATAATAAGATGTTTTTCTAGTAGTTCTTGATTTTATTGTCATCAATTCCATGTGACACACTTCAGTCATAACATTTTTAAATTCATTAAATGAAGGAGGGGTATCTGAAATCCAATTTCTGGTTATTATTTTTCTAGCCACTGCTAGAATAGACCATAATAAGGGAAGTTTCACTTTTTTAACACTTTTAGGAACAGGTGTGTTAAATAATGTAAGTGATTTAGAAACAATGAAATTATCTGTGAAAAGGGCCTGCAAAAAATCATCCAATATTCCTTCAATTTTATACAGTCATAAAACATATGTGCCCAATCAGCATTTATTTCTACATTACATCTTTTACATAAGTTGTCTTTATTATTTATTTTATTCATCATTAAAGATGTATAGAAGGATCTATGTAAAAATTTCCAAGTAAAATGTCTCCAATTAATGGAAGAAGTAGTTTTATAAGCAGATTCCAATATATATTGTTTATCTTGTTGTTTTGGTGATTCACCATTAATTGAAATGAAATAATTCCAATAGGTATCTGAACGGTAATGAGTTTCTTCTCTGATAATTTTATGTATGTTTATCAGAAACTCTATGTTGTAAATTTAATATCAAGTAATCAATCAGTATTGGAACAGATTCTTTAACTGTTAAAGACATTAAATCAATTTTATTAATAAGATGTCTAAAAGTCTGAATTTCTAACCAACATGTTTCTCTCAAATCAAATTCTTGCTTTAAGAAGTCTAAACTTTTTACTTTATTATCAGACAGCAACTGATACCAATACTTTAGATCATTCTCTGTGACTAAAAGAGTTCTTTCAGAGGTGGTTGACAAAAGCATACCTTGTGTATACATTATAGGGAATAGAATAAAATTCCATTCCTTATACTTAGGATGCATGAATATAAAATTACGATAACTGATAATAATGTTTAATGGGTAACTAACTACATATTTTGGTGTAATGGATGAAGTACAAAATTCTTTTAGTAACCATAACATGGGGTTATTTACAATAATATTTTTATGTATTAAAGAGATTTTCATGAAGTGAATGCTAATTAGTTCCCAGTAATCTTTCCATCTTGCAACATATGACTGATCTATTAACAAAGTAATAACTTTTATAATAGAAGAGATAGTATATAAATTAAAGTCTGGAAATGAAATGCCCCTTGAGACCAGCTATTAGTATGTTTCTTTAATGCAATCCTAGGTCTATTAGGTGCCCATAAGAAATTTAACATTAGCTTAATTCAATTTCTTAATAATTATTTTTGTAGGTGGGAGTATTATTGATTGTATTAAGTATAATATCTTAGGGAATACTATCATTTTAATAATTGTGAGTCTCTCTTCCATGGTAAAAACATATTGTTCCAGCTATTGAAAAGATTTTGTATATTAAGAAGACAGGTACTATAATTATTATGTATAATAGATTTGATATCTTTAGTTAATATTATACCTAAGTAAGTTATCTGACCTGAGTTGGGTATATATTTGTTAAAATCATTAATGAGGACATTTTTTCGTGTGTATATTGGTAATATTTTAGTTTTTCTTCATTGAATATTAAACCAGAGATATTTTTAAAATCCATCATTTTATCAAATAAGGACTGCATAGAAGAGTTAGATCCAGCTGATGTAATTAGAACATCATCTGCAAAAGTTGAATTTTAGATATTGTATTTTCATCTATATCAAATCCTTCTATATCAGTACTGTTTCTGATCAAATTAGCCCAAGGCTCCATTATTAAAGTAAATAATAGTGGAGAGTGGACACCCTTGTTTTGTACCTTTTAAAATGGGTATTTTTGTGAGACATATGTTCCTATCTTAATGTAAGCCAATGCTCCTTTATATAGATGTTCAATTAGATTTACAAATGCATCTGAGAAGTTTGTGCACTTCAGTAAGATAAACAAGTAGTCCCAACTTACTGAATCAAATGCTGAACTTATATTGAGACTAATAAGTGTTAAATCTTTCTTTTTCCTATTTGCAAAATCAATTAACGTTAGAGTTCTCCTTATATTATCAAAAGTATTTCTATTTACAATAAAGCCTGTCTGGTCTA